>NC_142809.1:41966354-42092288 GCF_049724085.1 Artemia sp. Qi Xiang Cuo | reverse complement strand
AGTGTTTATAGTGGTTTTCAGGAAACAGTAATAATAGTATATTTGAAAATTCACTTGATACTCGTCATTAAAAACGTATTTATGCGTTATAAAGCATAGTAAGTGTCTTCCATGCGCTAACCAAAATACATATGAGCCCACTATTAGTTTATAAGTAGAATGAAGCACCATTAAGAGTTTTATAAACGATACAAAGTATTTATGAAAGCACATGAAGCGTTTCTAAGTGTTATAAAGTGTCAGTAAGAATTATATAAGTAAAACAAAGCTTTATAAAAGCACCAAAACTAATTGTAAGTGTTATAAAGCATCAATAAGAGGTTTATAAGCGATACAAAGCATTTATAAATGCACCAATACTGTTTGTATGTGTTATAAAGCATCAGTAAGAGTTTTATAAGCGAAACAAAGCATTTATAAAAGCACCAAAACCCTTTGTAAGTGCTATAAAGCATCAGCAAGAGTTTTATAACCGATACAAAGCATTTATAAAAGCAGATGAAGCGTTTGTAAGTGTTATAAAGTGTCATTAAGAATTATATAAGTAAAAAAAGCGTTTATAAAAGCACCAAAACCAATTATAAGCGTTATAAAGCATCAATAAGAGATTTATAAGCGATACAAAGCATTTATAAATGCACCAACACTGTGTGTATGTGTTATACAGCATCAGTAAGAGTTTTATAAGAGAAACAGAGCATTTATAAAAGCAGCAAAACCGTCTGTAAGTGTTATAAAGCATCAGTAAGAGTTTTATAAGTGATACAAAGCTTTTATAAAAGCACCAAAAGTGTATTTGAGTAGTATAAAGCACCAGTAAGAGTTTTATAAACGATTCAAAGCATTTACAAAAGCACATGAAGCGTTTGTAAGTGTTATAAGGTGTCATTAAGAATTATATAAGTAAAACAAAGCGTTTATAAAAGCACCAAAACCAATTGTAAGTGCTATAAAGCATCAATGAGAGCTTTATAAGCGATACAAAGCATTTATAAATACACCAACACTGTTTGTATGTGTTATAAAGCATCAAAAAGAGTTTTATAAGCGAAACAAAGCATTTATAAAAGCACCAAAACCATTTGTAAGTGTTATAACGCATCAGTAAGAGTTTTAAATTGCTGGGGCACGGGTAAATGACAGGAGTATGCATGACTCTCTTATTGGACACATACTTGTCAGGTTAGTTTTTGGAAAGACATGCCTACCTAGAGTCTTAGGCATGCTGATCAAGAATTCAAAAAGAGGCAAACAAGGCACACCCGCCTATGGTCTTAAGAAGGTTGACCAAGAATTTAAAATTGACATAGGACCATAAATTTGCTTGAAATAACAGGCAAACAATCGTTTAAAGCCATCTTTATCTTTCAAATAGTACCTATAGTTGCCTAGGCTGAATCTCTTTCAATAAGAGGTTATAAGTGATTCAAAGCATTTATAAAAGCACTAAAAGTGTTTATAGGTGTTATAAAGCATCAGTAAGAGTTTTATAAGTGAAACAAAGCTTTTATAAAAGCACCAAAAACGTTTTTAAGTGTTATAAAGCATCAATAAGATGTTTATAAATGATTCAAAGCATTCATAAAAGCACTAAAAGTGTTTATAGGTGTTATAAATAATCAGTAAGAGCCTTATAAGTAAAACAAAGCTTTTATCAAGTTATTAAAAACGTTTTTAAGTGTTATAAAGCAACAGTAAGATTCTTCTAAGCGATACAAAACATATATAAAAGCACAAAAAGCGTTTATAAGTAGTATGAAGCACCAGTAAGAGTTTTATAAACGATACAAAGATTTACAAAAGCACATGAAGCGTTTATAGGTGTTATTAAGCATCAGTAAGAGTCTTATAAGTGAAATAAAGCTTGTATAAAAGCATTAAAACCATTTGTAAGTGTTATAAGGCATCAGTAAGAGTTTGTGATACAAAGCATTTATAAAAGCACCAAAACCAATTGTAAGTGTTATAAAGCATCAATGAGAGGTTTATAACCGATACAAAGCAATTATAAATGCACCAACACTGTTTGTATGTGTTATAAAGCATCAGTAAGAGTTTTATAAGCGAAAGAAAGCATTTATAAAAGCACCAAAACCGTCTGTAAATGTTATAAAGCAACAACAAGATGTTTATAAACGATACAAAGCATTTATAAAAGAAATTGAAGCGTTTGTAAGTATTATAAAACAATAGTAAGAGTCTTCTAAGTGAAACAAAGCTTTTATAAAAGCACTAAAAACGTTTATCATTGTTATAAAGTAACAGTAAGAGTCTTTTAAGTGATACAAAGTATATATAAAAGCATCAAAACCATTTGTAAGTGTTATAAAATCAGCAAGAGTTTTATAAGTGATACAAAGCATTTATAAAAGCACCAAAAGCGTATTCAAGTAGTATGAAGCACCAGTAAGAGTTTTATAAACGATACAAAGATTTATAAAAGCACATGAAGCGTTTATAGGTGTTATAAAGCATCAGAAAGAGTCTTATAAGTGAAACAAATCTTTTATAAAAGTATTAAAAACATTTTTAAGTGTTATAAAGCAACAGTAAGAGTTTTATAAGTGATACAAAGCATTTATAAAAGCACCAAAAAGCGTATTTAAGTACTATGAAGCACCAGTAAGAGTTTTATAAACAATACAAAGCATTAATAAAAGCACATGAAGCGTTTGTAAGTGTTATAAAGTATCATTAAGAATTATATAAGTAAAACAAAACGTTTATAAAAGCACCAAAGCCAATTGTAAGTGTTGTAAAGCATCAATAAGAGTTTGCGATACAAAGCATTTATAATAGCACCAAAAGCGTATTTAAGTAGTATGGATTAGCAGTAAGAGTTTTATAAGCGATACAAAGCATTTTTAAAAGCACCAAAAGTGCTTATAAGTGTTATAAAGCATCAATAAGAGGTTTATAAATGATACAAAGCATTTATAAATGCACTTACACTGTTTGTACATGTTATAAAGCATCAGTAAGGGTTTTATAAGCAACCAAAGCATTTATAAAAGCGCCAAAACCGTCTGTAAGTGTTATAAAGCATCAATAAGAGGCTTACAAGCGATAAAAAGCACTTATAAAAGCACCAAAACCATTTGTAAGTGTTATAAATCATCAGTAAGAGTTTATAAGTGATAGAAATCATTTATAAAAGCACCAAAAGCGTATTTAAGTAGTATAAAGCACCAGTAAGAGTTTTGTAAATGATATAAAGCATTTATAAAAGCATATGAAGCATTTGTAAGTGTCCTAAAGTGTCATTAAGAATTATATAAGTAAAAAAAACGTTTATAAAAGCACCAAAACCAATTGTAGGTCTTGTAAAGCATCAATAAGAGTTGGTAATACAAAGCATTTATAAAAGCACCAAAAGCGTATTTAAGTAGTATGGAGCATTAGTAAGAGTCTTCTAAGCGATACAAAGCATTTATAAAAGCACTAAAAGTGTTTATAAGTGTTACAAAGCATTAATAAGAGGTTTATAAGTGATACAAAGCATTTATAAATGCACCAACACTGTTTGCATGTGTTATAAAGCATCAGTAAGTTCCATATGATATTTCAAATTACTATACCATCTATAGAAATGATAACTCTTTGCAAATGACCCTGGTAACCCAATTACTTGAAAACTTACACACACATCCATGCCTCAGGCGTAGGGTTCAAATATATAGATGCCTGGCCCATGGTAAGGCATATTACGCAATCACTGGTAGTGGTACTAGATAGCTTACTACTATTGTCTAGTATGTCGGATAAGTATATTAAAGGGATGAATACTAAGTACGAGAACAGTATCGCAGTGGTTAAGGGCTAGTTGCTGGTTTGGTATTGAATCAGGCAGTGTTGTGCTCTATTCCCTTTCATATGGATTCTTTTTATGGACTTTGGCGTTGGAACATGGAAAAAGCTATTGGAGTGCATGTAATCTAATGGGAAAGTGAAACTCTCTTAGCCTGGGACTTACCAGGTGACTTAAGCGCCCTAGATAAAAATATCTGCACAATGAATAAGTTTTTGGAAGTTTTGATTGTTCAGGATGTGAGAATAGGTCTGAAAGCTAATGTTAAGAAGGGTGCCGACAGAAAAGGGCGCCGACAGAAAATTTTCCAGGGGGAGGGGAGACGCCAAAATAGCAGTGATGGTTGGGTGACAGTTTAGGCGGTTTAGGGCACCAAACTACGACTTTACCCCCGAGGAGGACTAATTTGCAATCAATTTAAAATCCTGAGAAGCTAATTGACTTAAAAGTATCAATAACTATATTTTAGGCTTCCAAGTTGCAAAAGAAGTAATGCCACACGGTGGTAGTGCTTGATTCAACCAAGTTGATTCCCTTTATTTGTAATGAAATTAGGCTACGTTTGGTGATCTGTAATTGCGTATCAGCTATAATGAGGGGGTGGGTCATTGTTTAGGTGGGGGTAGGGTAGATTCCTACAAAAGCACATTTTAATGGACAAACTGCTTACTCTTCATGAAGCTTCAGATAAATGTTGAAAGAGGTATGGGGGAGTAGGGAGTAGGGATTAATTAGAATGTTTCTCTATACAGCTAATATGTTACATTCCCATATCTACCAGCACAGAGGTGGAAAAGACAAGGCAGGTCATCATCAGCCCCGCCATGCAATTTCCTTGGGATAGCAGATACTGCTAGGAACTTAGTTTTCAGCAATTTTAAATGGTAATATTTTTATTTTTCTATTTATACGAAGTACTTCAATGTTTAAAAAAAAAATATATGTAATGTATTTATCGTTTCAGTTATGTAGAAGATCAAAAGTCCCACAGAATTTCCATCCATGCAAACAATAATACTCCTTTTCATCCAACCAAACTTCTTTATTAGTAATATTAACAAGGACTTTTCACCAAAATTACTATTCATCACCAATTTTTTAAGTATATTCTAATTTTATCCAAAATTGAAATTATAAATTTAAACGTAGGGACAAATTTAAACGTAGGACGGTACTTATCAACGTATAATTATTGATTTACACATTTAAAAAGCAACTGACCAGGGATTTGAAGGACCAGTACTTCAAATTATATCTTAGTTAGGCCTGGCTATGATTTGGAAAACAATCAAAAATTAAATAAAAAAAGATTTTTAACTGAAAGTAAGGAAAAGATTTGAAATCTATTTGAACAGATTATTCTTTGCATGAAAAGGGCTGTCTCCTCCTTAGTTCCTTACTCTTTACTGTGAAGTTTGGCTTTTTTCCAATTTTTAAAGAAAATTTGCAATTGGAAAAAAAATTCAAAGCACCAAAAAACTTTTTTTAATGAGCAAGGCGTCGAGAAGGAGGCAGTTCCCCTTATATACAGAGTAATTTATATTTGTTTTAAGTTTTAAACTTGCTCCTTACTTTAGTTGAAAAACTTTTTCCATTTGTTTAATTACATTTCGTGAAACTGTAAAGTTTTATGAATGCAATAATTCTGGTAACGCTGAAAAAACGATCAGTATTTCAATGATCTCTGTTTGGATTTTGATGGGTGATCAAACAGTTCGTATTTTTTAACCAGGGGTGATCGTATAGACCCAGTAGGCCTAGAACATCGGAAGAGGGCTCATTCTAACGGAAATGAAAAGTTCTAGTGCCCTTTTTAAGTGACCAAAAAAATTGGAGGGCAACGAGGCCCCCTTCCATATCACTTTTTTCCCAAAATGGTCCGATCAAAATTTTTAGATTGCTTTTTTGTTCAGCATAGTGGAAAGACCCAATACGTATGTCTTTGGAGATAAAAGGAACCCCTACAGCCCCTGGAGAAAGGTTATAAAATTCGCCCATTGTTTTATTTCTTATTGGGAAGTATGCATACATTTTTCGGGTAGGAAGGGGAGGACCAATTTTTTTCTGCGAGAACTTTCAATGGAGAGGATGGTCTCCAGGGGATGAAACTTTCAGAGGAAATTTTACACTGAGTGAATCTATCAGAATTTAAACATAAAACTCGTTAATATGTATTTCTTTTTCTTTATCGATTCAATTTTACGCGCGGAGATGTTAAGGGTAATTGTCTGGGGTAAATTTTCACCAGGATTGAATTGTCCAGAGGATATTTCTGTGGGAAGGGAGATTTTTTCCGTGGAGGTGGAGCCAGGTATCCTGGCGTTATTTAAAAAAACGATCAGAGAAAAAACGAGTTTTTCAACTGAAAGTAAGGAGCAACATCAATACTTAAAACGAACAGAAATTATTACGTATACGAGGGGGGTTGCCCCGTCCTCAACATCTCTCTCTTTACGCTAGATTTTAAATTTTGTCCCGATTCTTTAAAAACGGCTCCTGAAACACAAGGGTCGTTTAACTAGAACAATAAATATTTTTTTTTTAAGTGCTAAAAAACTGTAGTGTGATAAGTGAGGTGTTGAGGAGGGGGGTAACCCCCGTCATATACGTAATAATTTCTATTCATTTTCAGTTTAAACGCTGCTCCTTACTTTCATTTAAAGAAAACTTTTTTTTTTATTTAATGAAGCTTAGAGACGAAGAATTTTCTAAAAACAATGGAAAAAGTATTTCAATTAAAGTAAAAGTATATAAAAATGAAAAATTTAAGTAATTACAAAAAATTAACAAAACGATAGTCTTCTTACAAAAACTAAGATATAAACTCCGAGCATTTAGTTCTGTTGAGCAATGCCGAAGCGTTGGACGGATTTTTTTTAACAGTGGTTATCAAACTTGGTTATCAAACACCAAAACATTTAATGCCTTTAGACTCAGTGTTTATAAAAGGCAACACATTATCAAAGTAATTTGTTCAAAGTAAAACATTGAAACTAAGATTAATAAAATCAAATCAAAATTTTTAATTCAATATTTTTAATTTAATTCTGAATACCAAAGGTCAGTATATTTGACACCTTTTATACTTTATAACTGTAAAAAATTAAATCTTTTTCAAAGTGACAACTAAATAAATACAATCACTCCTGGAACAAAACAAATTGATAATAAAACACAAAAAACGTATCCGTTTAGGGGAAAATACAGAAATTCCCAGCATTCCGTTCAGGGGAAACATTTCTGATTATAGTGGCTTCATATATCAGCTCATGGTTACTCTTGCAATGCAAGCAAAAGTTGACGGCATATTCTTACCGAAATTGCCCCTTATTAAGTTGTTAGTTGTTTTCCTTGTGTTTTCTATAATTATGTGTTTCTTGTGTTCTAATAACTGCACTAATTACTAATAAACAAATACATATTTAGGATCACCATAAAAAAGCTAATTCTTTGATTAAATTTTATCAATTTTTAGGCTATTATAATTCCATTATCGACATAAATCGTTATTTATTTATCATTCATTACTATTGAGAATTTGTTTTTTTTTTTTGCTCCAACCAAATCAAATAGAAAAAATTTTTGCGGAAAACTGGTTAAGGGTTACTCAGTCACAAATTAGAACTTGTATTTTCCTTATAATGGGTCAAAATTTATTGGCAGGCAGCAAAAAACATTTTTTTCATGGTTTTTCCCTATTCTGCTCTCTTTCCTTTGGCTTCCTTATAATTACTTTATAGTTCCAAATTTCCAGGGGTGCCCTGGCCTCCTCCCCCCCCCTCTTGCAGGCACCCATGTAGACTAGGAATAAACGATGCTAAAGAGGGGATATTAAATAACGAGAACATTGATCAAGTGGATAGCTTCAATTGTCTGGGTAGTATCACCAAAGAAGATCGTTCAAGGAGAAAAGATGCACAAAGTAAAATGACCAAGGTCCATGGAGTTTTTGCATAGTCAAAAAAGTTTGGAAGAATAGGGAAACAAGTCTGCGAACCAAGATTGGAACATAAGAAGCTACACTGATGAGAGCAGTCAAGTATGGTTCTGAAATATGAACATTGTAATACAGAAGAGGATTTGCTGCATGTTTTCCAAAGGAATTGTCTTCAGATAGTTTTGGGTACCTATTTTGACTGACCGTATGTAAAACAACAGGCTGTACAAAAATTGCTATTCTATCCCCATTTCTAAGGCTATCTAGAAATGCTGAGATGGGTAGGACACGTTTTGTGGATTTAGTGTACAGATTAGAAAAAGTTGTTCTTTGCGACCATGCATCAGGGGCTAAACAAAAGGCAGGTTATCCCTAAATCTGGTTGGAAGAGGTCGCAAAGAAGGATTTAAAGAAATCTTAAACTTTTTGAGAGGGGTAAAGAGTGAAAATTTCAATAGAGTTGAGTGGAAGAGAATCGTATGTAGCTGCATTGGCATCAATTGGCTCGGTAATGTAGTCAATTTTAGTAGTATTAGTAGAAGAGGCTTGATTATAAATAAATTCAGTTGGCTTAGTTTGTCCCTATGTTCATTACTGTCTAATTCTTTTGACTCTCTAACCATAGATGTCATAGATGTCCCATTGTGGCTTTGGGTGCGCAGTTTCAATAATAAGATTGCAATAATGCATTTACTGTATTTATTTTGAAAAGAAACACGGTTCTTAAGATGATTTGGTATTACATATTTCAACTGGTGCTCCAAATATAATGTTTTTTCCAGGTAAAAAAGAAAAATACGATGGGGAAGAAGAATGCTTATATTTTTGCGGAAATTCACTTGGTCTCAAACCAAAGAAAGCAGATGTTTATTTAAATGAAGTTGCAAAAGACTGGGGCAAGACGTAAGTTATTTTTGCGTACTGCAGCTTCATACTTAAGAAGTTATAATTCTAATAGGCATATTTCCCATATATTTAGTTGAAATTAAAAACTTTACAAAAAAAGTGGGATTCTAGTGTATTGTTGACAAACATCCACGCACAGGCTTATTTTGGAAGGTTAAGGAGAGGAAAAATTAAATTCTTCAAATTAGGAAAATATGGATAATACATGCAAATGTCTGAAAAATCTTGTAATGATAATATTCCGTTTTTTAGAGGAGAGACTTTAATTGAAGCCTATTAATACATATCTACCTGATTGTTAGTATTATTCATGTATATTTTTTAATGATTATTACCAGAAGCTACTTTCACATATTATTTAACAGCTATGTCATATTTAGGAAATTCACTGTAGAAATTCTTGTGATAGTTTTATAGACTGTAACACTTTTTATTCAACTGTGCACTGTTCTGGTGATTATGTTGCTGCTAATTTGTGTAACATACGGGCCTATGAACATTTTCATTAAGTCATCTCACCACTACATGAAGTCTGGATGCCGCCACTTAGAGTATTGGTCTGTTTTGATGAAGTATCCGATACAAATCTGGCTTCAATGGTTGCACTGTTCCCAAATAGCGCTGTTTATTTCCTTAACTAGACAAAGTGGTAGCGTGGATCCTAGTTCTTCAGAAACGGAATACGAATCTAGATTCTAAACACTTTTTTCTACTTGCAAATATTTCATTAGAATAAAATATAGTATTTAACAAATGCCGTAATTAATTTTGGTCTACGAAGCAAAATATCGTAAATTGTTGAACTCCAGGTCTCTGGTGGCAATTCCCTTCCTTACGCGGTTGGACGACTTGAAACAATCGGGGTTCCACCAATAAGATAATGGATATTTAGATTGACTATGGTTGGAAGAAGGGGGGGGGGGGAATGAGAATTGAAACCAAAGCAATTTCTTTATTTCCTTTTATTTTGTCAATCTTTTATCAAGGTCGTGAGTGATAATTTACAACTTCCTATTCCACGATCTAATTATTTCTTTATCAATGGTTATAATACTAGAAGTAAATTGTTGGAAGAAATTCTAAGCTTGCGTGTCAGTAATCTGAATCTTTAGATGTGTGAGAACCCTCTGGTTATGTTCTTTACTGAGCACTACTTAACTTTGATATGTCTCCTAACTTTCCTAGGATTCTCAAGAGACACTTACCCCAATGTTTTTGTGGTTGTTTGTTAGGAAAGTATGAATACCAACGAAATGAACTATTCCTAGATGGTATTTCTCTTGTAGTTTAGAATGCAGAAAAAGCCCTTTCCGGGTTTATATAAGCAGCGTTTTAATATTAATTTCCAGAAGCGCTAAACAACTTATTTATTTAGAGAAGACTTTAAAAGGTATTTAAAACTTGTCAAAATGTGCTTACAGATATTTCAAAGAGGGGGGGAGTGATCTTGAGATATGAATAAAAAAAAACAACGGTTTCCTGAAGTTCCATTGGTGAATTTATTGGTTGTTCGAACCTCCACTTCTTGGCAAGAAGAGAAGAAGCATATAGAAAGAAGATCTAAAATTAAAGTTCAATTGAAGAAAATGGGAGGGGTGGCTTTTAATTGTCCAATGTATATTTCACGATGATAAAGAGTGTTCTAATCAAATTTTGTCGTAAAAATCTAACCCCGGGGTTTCATTAAACTGAAGGGAAGACACAAATCTAGAGGAAAGATATTAGCCTTCAACAAACTAGAAAATGTAACAGAGCTTACCAAAGTTGTTTTTATCTGACTGAGCTTTTTATTATCCTCTTTTGATTTCTAGCTTAGACTAGTTTGTGTCATACCTTTTTGTTACATTGCATAATATGTTTTGAAAATTAGTATGTCTTGTTGTTTCTTTTATTTTGAAGTCACTGTATTGCCTGTTGTGGGTCGTATTCTTATTGGCAGTTGGACATTCCACTCGAGACACAAGAAGCCCAGGCCGATACTATTACTAACAGACACTAACCTCAGAACATCTGTTTATGCACAACGTTTATTCATAAAGTGTTCAGTCCTATAATTTTGTTTCAAAAACCCTATGTAAACATGTTAAAGACTTATATCTTACAACTTCCCGCTTAAATTCTCAGGAAATTTTAAAGAGAGTTAGGACCAAGATTTCTATAAATATTGCTGTACATCCATTTCTTCAGTATGAGGAGGCTAAAACCCTCTTTCTTTATTAAATATATAATCTACCTCTAATTATTGTTTTTGAAGCAGAATCCAAGCAGAATTAGTCAAATGAGAGCAAGGATGGGAGTTCCCTACTCGAAAAATGATGTCCACCATTCTTTACCTGGGTCCCGATATATATGTGTAGAGAATCTCTATTTCCACGTCTTCTATGTTGACTCTGTCCCTAGAGCTATTCTGAAAATTTGAAGATAGAAAAAAATACTACTTGTCGTACCAATGAATCTTTTCCCCAGCAATAACTAGGTCATCTTTTAGGTTTCTACTTTTATGCTAATTGGTACCATTATCTTGATTGTGCGCCCTCCATATACCTCGTACACCCTTTTCAAGTTAATGTAGTTACTATTAAACAATTTGGAGGTACTTGAGCCTTTCTGAATTAAATGTCATTGATTAGTTTATAACTTACATTTTCTAAAAATATTTTTACGACCACATATTGGGACGAAATCAAACAGTTCGTGGTAACGAACTGTAAGTAAGGAGCGACCCGGCTCAATGGTAACTGAAACTCTAGAAAACGGGTTTTTGATACCAATAGATACATCAAAAGAATCAGTATTCAATGCTGAATTCAAAAATATTACTTTAATGAAGTTTAGTCCTACCCATCAAAAGTTACGCGCCTGAGAAAATTTGGCTCATTTTCGAAAAAAGGGGGAAAGACCCCCTAAAATTTATAGAATCTTAATGGAAATCACACCATCAGATTCAGCGCATCAGAGAATCCTACTGTAGAGGTTTCAAGCTCGTATCTACAAAAATGTGGAATTTTGCATTTTTTGCCAGAAGAAAGATCACGGATGCGTGTTTTTTTCTTCTTAAGGGGTGATCGTATCGACCCAGTGATCCTAGACTATCTTGGGTGGACTCATTGGAACAAAAATTAAAAGTTCTAGTGCCCTTTTTAAGGGACAAAAAATGGAGTGCAACTAGGCCCCCTCCCACGCTCATTTTTTTCCCAAAGTCACCTGATCAAAATTTTGAGATAGCCATTTTGTTCAGCATGGTTGAAAATGTGATATCTATGTCCTTTAGGATGACTTAATCCCCCGAAGTACCCGGGGGGAGGGCTGAAAGTTATGAACTTTACCCAATGTTAACATATAGTATTGGTTATTAGGAAGTATACAGACGTTTTCAGGGGGGATTTCTTCTGGTAGTAGGTGGGTCGGGTGGGTGGGTCGGGGGCTGTGTGGGAAGATCTTTCCATGAAGGAAGTTTTCATGGGGGAAGGGACATTGCTATGAAGGGGGCGCCAGATTTCCCAGCATTATTTATAAAAGAGATCAGAAATTAAATTTAAAAAACAACAATTTTTCCAACTGAAAATAAGGAGTAACATCAAAACTTAAAACGGACAGAAAATATTACGTGTATGATTGGGTCCACCCCCTAGTCAATACCTCGCTCTTTAAGCCAAAGATTTTCTTGTACTTTCATAAGAGCTATTTATTCTAAATAACGGCCTTTGCGATTAAGGGATCATTTTTAAAGAATTGGAACAAAATTCGAACTTGAGCTTAAAGAGCTAGGTATTGACTAGGGGGCGAGCCCCCTATTATATGTATTAAAAATATATGAATATAAAAGTTCGTTACATAAGTTAATTCGTAAGTTACGTATATTTATTACTAATAAAAACGTTATAAAAACGTAACTAATAAAAACGTAAATAAAATTAAACAAGTTTCGAGAAAGCCATTTAACCAAATAAACGTAAAATTAATGTGGAAATTTTGTTTTAATTATTCATGTACGGTGAGCCAAAATCAAAACCTGCATTAATTCAAAAACGTTCAAGAATTAAATAAAAAAAAAAAAAAGTTTTTTTTAACTGAAAGTAAGGAACGACGTTGAAACTTAAAACGAACAGAAATTATTCCGTATATGAAAGGGGCTGTCCCCTCCTCAACGCCTCGCTCTTTACGCTAATGTTTGACTTTCTCACTACTCTTATTTTTTTTAAACAATAAAAAACTTTAGCATAAAGAGCGAGGCGTTGAGGAGGGGACAGCCCCTTTCATATACGGAATAATTTCTGTTCGTTTTAAGTTTTAACGTCGTTCCTTACTTTCAGTTAAAAAAACTTTTTTTTTTATTTTTATACATAAAGAGCGACGTATATAATGAGTGAGTTGATTATCTTGTTTATTTGTTGTAGTCATACATAATTTCTCTGCTTTAGCATCTTCATTCATAGAATTAGCTAAACTACAGGAGGGTATCAACATATTTCTTTTTGACAAATGTAGAAAAACATACTATATAGTGACTTGAAAATTTGCACTAGCTGTTCATTTTGTTGCGTCCCAGAAAGCGTTTGGTCTGGTCTTTTCGGAGGCAGAAATATTGGAACTCGTTTCATTTAAACGAAATAAGTCAGTGGAAACTGGACATTTTGAATAGCATGAATTCCTCTAATTTCTTCGACATAGAGAAGTCGCATATTACAAATAGTCTTGAATTTTCTAATGTCATATTACACGGGGTCTTAAAAATAATTTTAACAGTTCTATTCTTTAAGATCTACTGATATTTGATACCCGAGGGATAATTTTTTCTCCATTTCAATGAGTTTTTTACTGTACCCGCAGGGCTAGATGAGAAAAACGGAAAAGTATTCTTTCCTGCTTAAGTAATGGAGGGAACTTTATCAATTCATTTCTATGAATCTGGATTTAGTGTTGCTTGATTTCTTTGTTAATTTGAATCTCTTTCAAAATTTTTTGTTATTATCGCTAAGTATTAAATTAATGATTTTTGCAGATGTACTTTGGAGCCATTCCACAGTCGTATCTTTTCTAATTTTAGTTGATTGTTCGAGTCACCATCAAGCAAAATTGTCTTGTGTTTTAAATGGATTAAATAGGAAAACAACTTTTTTTTAACTGAGAGCAAGGAGCGACATTAAAACTTAAAACGAAGAAAAACTATTCCGCATATGAAAGGGGCTGTCCCCTCATCAACGCCTCGCTCTTTGTGCTAAAGTTAGACTCTTTTTAACAACTCTGTTTTTTAAAACAATTAAAACTTTAGCGTAAAGAGCGAGGCGTTGAGGAGGGTACAGCCCCTTTCATATAAGGAAAAAATCTGTTTGTTTTAAGTTTTAATGTCGCTCCATACTTTCAGTTAAAAAAAACTTGTTTTTTTTATTCAATTTTCGAATGTTTTTGAATTAATGCAGGTCTTGATTTTGGCTCACTGCACATGAATAATTAAAATGAAATTTCCATTACTTTTTTTTGGCTAAATGGCTTTCTCAAAATTTTTAAGTTTATTCCGTATATGAAAAGGCCTATCCCTTCCTCAACGCCTCTTTCTTTACGCTAAAGTTTTTTATTGATTTAAAAAATAGAGTTGTGAGAAAGAGTCAAACTTTAGCGTAAAGAGGGAGGCGTTGAGGAGGGGACAGCTCCTTTCATATACGGAATAATTTTGGTTCGCTTTAAGTTTTAATGTCACTCCCTACTTTAAACTAAAAAAAAAGTTGTTTTTTTTTATTTATTTTCTGAACGCTTCTGAATTAATGCAGGTTTTGATTTTGGCTCACCGTACATGAATAATTAAAATAAAATTTGTGTATTAATTTTCCCTTTTTTTTGCTAAATGGCTTTCTCAAAATTTCAATCGGAGAATTTTGAGAAAAAAAGGGGCGGAGGAGGGGGCTTAGCTGCCCTCCATTTTTTGGATTACTTAAAAAGGGCACTAGAACTTTGAATTTTATTTACGAACGTTTTTATTAGTAATAAATATACGTAACTTACGAATTAACCTATATAACGAACTTCAATATTCTTATATTTTTATTACGTAAGTATATACCATCTTTTGAATTTGCCAACGCCCCCGTACCAAACAGGTTTTTCTGTTAGGTAAACAGGTCATTACACTCGGTCATTACACTCTTTGTCAAGAGATTAAACCAGTATTGTCTATAACTTAATTTACGTTGGTTAAACTTCCGAAGGTTAAGAAAGCGTAACAGGTAATTAAAGTATGAGAAATGGGATGCTATAATTAGAATGATTTTAAGTTGAAACATTGTGACGTAAAAATAGCTCAGTTATTTGCTTGCGTGTATAGGAATTCCCATGTTATTTGCTTGCTTGTATTTTGTGTTAATATAAGTATTTTTTATATCTTTTAAAAGAGTTTTAAGGGTTTGAGAGACTCAGTTGCCTAATTCCGTGTGATGTTAAACTTCCGATGGTTAAGAAAGCGTAACAGGTAATTAAAGTATGAGAAATGGGATGCTATAATTAGAATGATTTTAAGTTGAAACATTGTGACGTAAAAATAACTCATTGATTTGCTTGCGTGTATAGGAATTCCCTAGTTATTTGCTTGCTTGTATTTTGTGTTAAAATAAGTAGTTTTTATATCTTTTAAAAGAGCTTTAATGGGTTTGAGAGACTCAGTTGCCTGATTCCGTGTGGTTTTTCTTTACTTGATAGTAATTAAAAACAAAAATTTAGTGTTAAATAAGTAGTTTTTATATCTTTTAAAAGAGCTTTAAGGGGTTTGAGAGACTCAGTTGCCTAATTCCGTGTGATTTTTCTTTACTTGATGGTCATTAAAAACGAAATTTTTGTGTTAAATAAGTAGTTTTTGTATCTTTAAAAAGTGCTTTTTAGGGGTTTGAGAGACTCAGTTGCCTAATTCCGTGTGGTTTTCCTTTACTTGATGATCATTAAAAACGAATTTTTTGTGTTAAATAAGTAGTTTTTGTATCTTTTAAAAGAGCTTTACTGGGTTTGAGAGACTCAGTTGCCTAATTCCGTGTGATTTTTCTTTACTTGATGGTCATTAAAAACGAAATTTTTGTGTTAAATAAGTAGTTTTTGTATCTTTTAAAAGAGATTTAATGGGTTTGAGAGACTCAGTTGACTAATTCAGTGTGATTTTAATTTAATTTATTTAAATTATTATCTTTATTTGGTTTTTTAAGAATTTTTTTTTTTATATATTAAAAGAGCTTTAAGGGGTTTGAGAGACTCAGTTGCTTAATTCCGTGTTGTTTTCCTTTACTTGATTATAATTAAAAACTAAATTTTTGTGTTAAATAAGTAGTTTTTGTATCTTTTAAAAGAGATTTACAGGGTTTGAGAGACTCAGTTGCCTAATTCCGTGTGATTTTTCTTTACTTGATGGTCATTAAAAACAAGTAGTTTTTATATCTTTTAAAAGAGCTTTAAGGGGTTTGAGAGACTCAGTTGCCTAATTCCGTGTGATTTTTCTTTACTTGATGGTCATTAAAAACGAAATTTTTGTGTTAAATAAGTAGTTTTTTTATCTTTTAAAAGAGCTTTAATGGGTTTGAGAGACTCAGTTGCCTAATTCCGTGTGGTTTTCCTTTACTTGATGGTCATTAAAAACAAATTTTTTGTGTTAAATAAGTAGTTTTTGTATCTTTTAAAAGAGCTTTACAGGGTTTGAGAGACTCAGTTGCCTAATTCCGTGTGATTTTTCTTTACTTGATGGTAATTAAAAACGAAATTTTTGTGTTATTTAAGTAGTTTTTGTATCTTTTAAAAGAGCTTTACAGGGATTGAGAGACTCAGTTGCCTAATTCCGTGTGATTTTTCTTTACTTGATGGTCATTAAAAACGAAATTTTTGTATTAAATTAGGAGTATTTGTATCAATGAACAGTTATTGAATGTTAGTTTGTTACAGTTGTTGCTGTTTAAAATATTAAGGTCTGTACAATTTTTGCTGTTTTTTTATCTTTTTATAGAGATTTACAGTGTTTGAGAGACTCAGTTGCCTTAGTCAGTGTGGTTTTTCTTTACTTGATGGTCATTAAAAACGAAATTTTTGTGTTAAATAAGTAGTTTTTGTATCTTTTAAAATAGCTTTAAGGGGTTTGAGAGACTCAGTTGCCTGATTCCATGTGGTTTTTCTTTACTTGATGGTCATTAAAAAAGAAATTTTTGTGTTAAATAAGTAGTTTTTGTATCTTTTACAAGAGCTTTAAGAGGTTTGAGAGACTCAGTTGCAGGATTCATAGTTGTTTTTATTTACATTGTTGTAATTAATAACTAAAATTTTGTTTTATAAAATTATAATTTTTATAGATTAAAATATATTTAAGGTGTTTGAGAGAATCATTTGCAGGATTCCGTGTGGTTTTTCTTTACTTGTTGGTCATTAAAAAATAAATTTTTGTGTTAAATCAGTAGTTTTTGTATCTTTTAAAAGAGCTTTAAGGGGATTGAGAGACACAGTTGCCTAATTCCGTGTGGTTTTTCTTTACTTGGTTGTCATTAAAAACGAAATTTTTGTGTTAAATAAGTAGTTTTTGTATCTTTTAAAAGAGCTTTACTGGGTTTGAGAGACTCAGTTGCCTAATTCTGTGTGGTTTTCCTTTACTTGGTGGTCATTAAAAACGAAATTTTTGTGTTAAATAAGTAGTTTTTGTATCTTTTAAAAGAGCTTTACGGGGATTGAGAGACTCAGTTGCCGGATTCCGTGTGGTTTTTCTTTACTTGATGGTCATTAAAAACGAAATTTTTGTGTTAAATAAGTAGTTTTTGTATCTTTTAAAAGAGCTTTACGGGGATTGAGAGAGTTACCGGATTCCGTGTGGTTTTCCTTTACTGGGTGTTCATTAAAAACTAAATTTTAGTTTTAAAGAAGTAGTTTTTGTATCTTTTAAAAGAGCTTTACGGGGATTGAGAGACTCAGTTGCCGGATTCCGTGTGGTTTTTCTTTACTTGTTTGTCAATAAAGACGAAATTTTTGTTTTAAATATGTATTTTTTTTATCTTTTAAAAGAGATTTAATGGGTTTGAGAGAATCAGTTGCCTGATTCCGTGTGGTTTTTCTGTACTTGATGATCATTAAAAACTAATTTTTTTTGTTAAATAAGTAGTTTTTGTATCTTTTAAAAGAGCTTTACGGGGATTGAGAGACTCAGTTGACTTATTCCGTGTGGTTTTTTATTTAATTGGTGGTCATTAAAAACTAAATTTTGTGTGTTAAATAAGTAGTTTTTGTATCTTTTAAAATACCTTTACAGGGATTGAGAGACTCAGTTTTACCATGTCACAGTTACATTTTTCATGATTTTGCAAAGTTCATTTTGAATTTCTTTCGTTGAAATGCAAGAGTTTGAATATTTCAGTAGTTTTTGGTTGTGGTTTACCTCGTCGCAGTTACATTTTCTTGATTTTTCAAAGTTAATTTTGAATTTCTTTCGATGAAATGCAAGAGTTTGAATATTTCAGTAGTGTTTGGTTGTGGTTTACCTTGTTACAGTTACATTTTCTTGATTTTTCAAAGTTCATATTGAATTTCTTTCGTTGAAATGCAAGAGTTGTTATCTTTAAGTAGAGTATGGTTGTGGTTTACCTTGTAACTAATAGAGTATCATTTTTTGTCTATTTTAATTTTTTTTTTCATTAGTTGTAATGAACGAGTTGGAATAATTCAGTAGTGTGTGATTGTGGTTTACCTTGTCACAGTTACATTTTCTTGATTTTTCAAAGTTCATTTTGACTTTCTTTCGTTGAAATGCAAGAGTTGGAGTATTTCAGTAGTGTTTGGTTGTGGTTTACCTTGTCACAGTTACATTTTCTTGATTTTTCAAAGTTCATTTTGAATTTCTTTCGTTGAAATGCAAGAGTTGGAATATTTCAGTAGTGTTTGGTTGTGGTTTACCTTGTCACAGTTACATTTTCTTGATTTTTCAAAGTTCATTTTGAATTTCTTTCGCTGAAATGCAAGAGTTGGAATATTTCAGTAGTGTTTGGTTGTGGTATACCTTGTCACAGTTGCATTTTCTTGATTTTTCAAAGTTCATTTTGAATTTCTTTCGTTGAAATGCAAGAGTTGGAATATTTCAGTAGTGTTTGGTTGTGGTTTACCTAGTCACAGTTACATTTTCTTGATTTTTCAAATTTCATTTTGAATTTCTTTCATTGAAATGCAAGAGTTGGAATATTTAAGTAGTGTTTTTTTGTTGTTTACCTTGTAACATTTATATTATATTTATTTTTAAAATTTTATTTTGTATTTATTTATTTTAAATGCAATATTTTTAATTTTTCATTATTGTTTGCGTTTTGTTTTAATTTTCAAATTTTATTTTTATTTCTTTTTTCAAAGTTCATTTTGAATTTCTTTCGTTGAAATGCAAGAGTTGGAATATTTCAGTAGTGTTTGGTTGTGGTTTACCTTGTCACAGTTACATTTTCTTGATTTTTCAAAGTTCATTTTGAATTTCTTTTGTTGAAATGCAAGAGTTGGAATATTTCAGTAGTGTTTGGTTGTGTTTTCCCTTGTCACACTTAAATTTTCTTTTTTTTTCAAATTTCATTTTGAATTTCTATAGTTTAAATGATAGAGTTTGAATATTTCAGTACTTTTTTTTTTTGATTTAAATTGTCAATATTAAATGATAAATATTTTTATTAGTTAATTTATTATTTATATATTTTTAATGAAAGATTTGGAATATTTAATTAGTGTTTGGTTGTTTTTTACCTTGTCACAGTTACATTTTCTTGATTTTTCCAAGTTCATTTTGAATTTCTATCTTTGAAATGCAAGAGTTGGAATATTTCAGTAGTGTTTTGTCGTGTTTTAACTTGTAACAGTTACATTTTATTTATTTATCAATTATAAATAATAAATTCAATATCATATTTTATCTTTATGTAAATAATCTTTTTTTATTTTTGTTTGATTAAAATTTAACTTAAAATTATTATTTATTTTTAAATTTACATTTTTTATTTCTTTCGATGAAATGCACGAGTTGGAATATTTCAGTAGTGTTTGGTTGTGATTTACCTTGTCACAATTACATTTTCTTGATTTTTCAAAGTTCATTTGTAATTTATGTCGTTGAAATGCAAGATTTGGAATATTTCAGTAGTGTTTGGTAGTGTTTTACCTTGTCACAGTTACATTTTCTTGATTTTTAAAAGTTCACTTTGAATTTGGTTTGTTGATATGCAAGAGTTGGTATATTTGAGTAATTTTTAGGTGTTGTTGATCTTGTCACAGTTACATGGTTTTGATGTTACATTTTTTGGATTTTTCAATTTTCTTTTTGAATATCTGTAGATTAAATGGAATAGTTGGAATATTTCAGTAGTGTTTGTTTGTGGTTTACCTTGTCACAGTTACATTTTCTTGATTTTTAAAATTTTAAATTTTAATTTATTTCGATTAAATGCAAGAGTTGGAATAGTTCAGTAGTGTTTGGTTGTGGTTTACCTTGTCACAGTTACATTTTCTTGATTTTTCAAAGTTCATTTTGAATTTCTTTCGTTGAAATGCAAGAGTTGGAATATTTCAGTAGTGTTTGGTTGTGGTTTACCTTGTCACAGTTACATTTTCTTGATTTTTCAAAGTTCATTTTGAATTTCTTTCGCTTAAATGCAAGAGTTGGAATATTTCAGTAGTGTTTGGTTGTGTTTTACCTTGTCACAGTTACATTTTCTTGATTTTTCAAAGTTCATTTTGAATTTCAGTAGTGTTTGGTTGTGGTTTACCATGTCACAGTTACATTTTCTTGATTTTTAAAATTTAATTTTGAATTTCTTTAGCTGAAATGAAAGAGTTGGAATATTTAAGTAGTGTTTGGTTGTGGTTTACCTTGTCACAGTTACATTTTCTTGATTTTTCAAAGTTCATTTTTAATTTCTTTCGATGAAATGCAAGAGTTTGAATACTTCAGTGTCTCAGTTACATTTTCTTGATTTTTCAAAGTTCATTTTGAATTTCTTTCGTTGAAATGCAAGAGTTGGAATATTTCAGTAGTGTTTGGTTGTGTTTTACCTTGTCACAGTTACATTTTCTTGATTTTTCAAAGTTCATTTTGAATTTCTTTCGTTGAAATGCAAGAGTTGGAATATTTCAGTAGTGTTTGGTTGTGGTTTACCTTGTCACAGTTACATTTTCTTGATTTTTCAAAGTTCATTTTGAATTTCTTTCGTTGAAGAGTTGGAATATTTCAGTAGTGTTTGGTTATGGTTTACCTTGTCACACTTACATTTTCTTGATTTTTCAAAGATAATTTCTAATTTATAACTTTTAAATGAACGATATGTAATAATAATTACTTTTGTTGTTGATTTTTACATATTAACAGATAAATTTTATTTATTTTTAACAGTTCATTTTGAATTTATTTCATTGAAATGCAAGAGTTGGAATATTTCAGTAGTGTTTGGTTGTGGTTTACCTTGTCACAGTTACATTTTCTTGATTTTTCAAAGTTCATTTGGAATTTCATTCGTTGAAATGCAAGAGTTGGAATATATCAGTAGTGTTTGCTTTTGGTTTACCTTGCCACCGTTAAATTTTCTTGATTTTTCAAAGTTCATTTTGAATTTCTTTCGTGGAAATTAAAGAGTTGGACTATTTAAGAAGTGTTTTTTTGTTGTTTACATTTGCATATTTTAATTCTCATGATTATTAAATGTACATTTTGAATTTTTTTAGTTGAAAGGCAAGAGTTGGACTATTTCACTAGTGTTTGGTAGTGGTTTACCTTGTCACAGTTACATTTTCTTGATTTTTCAAAGTTCATTTTGAATTTCTTTCTTTGAAATGAAAGAGTTGGAATATTTCAGTAGTGTTTGCTTGTGGTTTACCCTGTCACAGTTACATTTTCTTGATTTTTCAAAGTTCATTTTGAATCATTCAAGAAACGTGATTAAACACGTTTTTAAACTACATGCTATTTGCATGCCTTTCCTTGGCACCTTTCCAAACGAGTGGGGATTCCCCGCTGGTTCCTACACATTGCAAAAAAGTGAGCAGTACGAAAACTCCACGTTTTCAACCAGACTGGTTTTTTAGACAACACACCCACAGAGATGACCCACACACAGCGAAACGAGCCACGCACAGACCCGACACACAACCAGAGTCATAGTGAGAGAGATATCCAAAAAGTTGGGTTGACCTAGGTTCACTTAGAGTGGCGCGCCACTCTAAGTGAACCTAGGTCAACCCAAACACTACTGAAATATTCCAACTCTTGCATTTCAATGAAAAAAATTCAAAATGAACTTTGAAAAATCAAGAAAATTTAACTGTGACAAGGTAAACCACAACCAAACACTACTGAAATATTCCAACTCTTTCATTTCAACGAAAGAAATTCAAGATGAACTTTTAAAAATCAATAAAATTTAACTGTGACATGGTAAACCACAACCAAACAAAACTTAAATATACCACATCTTTAATTACAAATAAATAAATAAAAATTGAACTTTGAAAAATCAAGAAAATGTAACTGTGAAAAGGTAAACCATAACCAAACACCACTGAAATATTCCAACTCTTGCATTTCAACGAAAGAAATTCAAAATGAACTTTGAAAAATCAAGAAAATGTAACTGTGACAAGGTAAACCACAACCAAACACTACTGAAATATTCCAACTCTTGCATTTCAACGAAAGAAATTCAAAATGAACTTTGAAAAATCAAGAAAATGTAACTGTGACAAGGTAAAACACAACCAAACACTACTGAAATATTCCAACTCTTGCATTTCAACGAAAGAAATTCAAAATGAACTTTGAAAAATCAAGAAAATTTAACTGTGACACTGAAGTATTCCAACTCTTGCATTTCAGCGAAAGAAATTCAAAATGAACTTTGAAAAATCAAGAAAATGTAACTGTGACAAGGTAAACCACAACCAAACACAACTGAACTATTCCAACTATTTAATTTCATCTAAATAAATTCAAAATGAACTTTGAAAAATCAAGAAAATGTAACTGTTACATGGTAAACCACAACCAAACACTACTGAAATTCAAAATGAACTTTGAAAAATCAAGAAAATGTAACTGTGACAAGGTAAACCACAACCAAACACTACTGAAATATTCCAACTCTTGCATTTCAGCGAAAGAAATTCAAAATGAACTTTGAAAAATCAAGAAAATGTAACTGTGACAAGGTAAACCACAACCAAACACTACTGAAATATTCCAACTCTTGCATTTCAACGAAAGAAATTCAAAATAAAATTTTAAAAATAAAGAAAATGCAACTGTGAAAAGGGAAATCACAACCAAACACTACTGAAATATTCCAACTCTGGCATTTCAGTGAAAGAAATTCAAAATGAACTTTGAAAAAATCAAGAAAATATAACTGTGACGAGGTAGACCAAGACCACACACTAATGAAATATTCAAACTCTTACATATCAACGAAAGAAATTAAAAAATAAATTTGTAAAATAAATAAAATTTAAAATAAAGAAAATGTAACTCTGACAATTTAAACCAAAAACAACAACATATTAAATATTCAAACTAGTGATTTACAACGAAACAAATTCAAAATGATCTTTGAAAAATCAAGAAAATTTAACTGTGACATGGTAAAACATAACCAAACACTGCAGAAATATTACAACTCTTGCATTTCAACGAATGAAATTCAAAATGAACTTTGAAAAATCAAGAAAATGTAACTGTGACAAGGTAAATCACAACCAAACATTACTGAAATATTCCAACTCTTGCATTTCAACGAAAGAAATTCAAAATGAACTTTGAAAAATCAAGAAAATTTAACTGTGAAAAGGTAAAACATAACCAAACACTACTGAAATATTCCAACTCTTGCATTTCAACGAAAGAAATTCAAAATGAACTTTGAAAAATCAAGAAAATATAACTGTGACAAGGTAAACCACAACCAAACACTACTGAAATATTCCAACTCTTGTATTTCAACGAAAGAAATTCAAAATGAACTTTGAAAAAATCAAGAAAATGTAAATGTGAAAAGGTAAACCAAAAACAAAAACTACTTAAATATTCCAACTCTTGAATTTCAACTAAAGAAATTCAAAATGAACTTTGAAAAATCAATAAAATATAAATGTGACAAGGTAAACCACAACCAAACACTTTTGAAATATTCAAACTCTTTTATTTCAATGAAGGAAATTCAGAATGAACTTTGAAAAATCAAGAAAATGTAACTGTGACAAGGTAAACCACAACAAAACACTACTGAAATATTGCAACTCTTGCATTTCAACAAAGGAAATTAAAAATGAACTTTAAAAAATCAAGAAAATGCAACTGTGAAAAGGTAAACCACAACAAAACACTACTGAAATATTCCAACTCTTGCATTTCAGCGAAAGAAATTCAAAATGAACTTTGAAGAATCAAGAAAATGTAACTGTGACAAGGTAAACCACAACCAAACACTACTGAAATATTCCAACTCTTGCATTTCAACGAAAGAAATTCAAAATGAACTTTGAAAAATCAAGAAAATGTAACTGTGACAAGGTAAACCACAACCAAACACTACTGAAATATTCCAACTCTTGCATTTCAACCAAAGAAATTCTAAATGAGCTTTGAAAAATCTATAAAATGTAACTGTGACAAGGTATACCTCAATCAATCACTACTGCTGAAATATTCCAACTCTTGCATTTCAACGAAAGAAATTCAAAAAGAACTTTGAAAAATCAAGAAAATGTAACTGTGACAAGGTCAACCACAACAAAACACTACTGAAATATTCAAACTCTTGCATTTCAACTAAAGAAATTCAAAATGAACTTTGAAAAATCAAGAAAATGTAATTGTAACAAGGTAAACCACAACCAAACACTACTGAAATATTCCAACTCTTGCATTTCAACGAAAGAAATTCAAAATGAACTTTGAAAAATCAAGAAAATTTAACTGTGACAAGGTAAACAACAACCAAAAACTACTGAAATATTCCAACTCTTGCATTTCAACGAAAGAAATTCAAAATGAACTTTGCAAAATCATGAAAAATGTAACTGTGACATGGTAAAACTGAGTCTCTCAATCCCTGTAAAGCTCTTTTAAAAGATACAAAAACTACTTATTTAACACAAAAAATTTCTTTTTTAATGACCACAAAGTAAAGAAAAAACCACACGCAATCAGGCAACTGAGTCTCTCAAACCCCTTACAGCTCTTTTAAAAGATACAAAAACTACTTATTTAACACAAAAATTTCGTTTTTAATGACCATCAAGTAAAGAAAAACCACACGGAATCAGGCAACTGAGTCTCTCAAACCCCTTAAAGCTCTTTTAAAAGATACAAAAACTAATTATTTAACAAAAAAATTTCGTTTTTAATGACCATCAAGTAAAGAAAAACCACACGGAATCCGGCAACTGAGTCTCTCAATACCATTAAAGCTATTATAAAAGATAAAAAAAATACTTATTTAACACAAAAATTTAGTTTTTAATGACCAACAATTAAAGTAAAACCACACGGAATCCGGTAACTGAGTCTCTCAATCCCCGTAAAGCTCTTTTAAAAGATACAAAAACTACTTATTTAACACAAAAATTTCGTTTTTAATGACCATCCAGTAAAGAAAAACCACACATAATCCGGCTACTGAGTCTCTCAATCCCCGTAAAGATATTTTAAAAGATACAAAAACTACTTATTTAACACAAAAATTTCTTTTTTAATGACCACCAAGTAAAGAAAAACCAATGGAATTAGGCAACTGAGTTTCTCAAACACTGTAAAGCTCTTTTAAAAGATAAAAAAACTACTTATTTAACACAAAAATTTCGTTTTTAATGACCAACAAGTAAAGAAAAACCATACGGAATTAGGCAACTGAGTCTCTCAATCCCCGTAAAGCTATTTTAAAAGATACAAAAACTACTTATTTAACACAAAAATTTCGTTTTTAATGACCACCAAGTAAAGAAAAACCACATGGAATCCGGCAACTGAGTCTCTCAATTCCCGTAAAGCTCTTTTAAAAGATACAAAAACTAATAATTTAACACAAAAATTTCATTTTTAATGACTAATACGTAAAGAAAAACCACAAGGAATTAGGCAACTGAGTGTCTCAAACCCCTTAAAGCTCTTTTAAAAGATATAAAAACTACTGATTTAACACACACAATTCGATTTTAATGACCATCAAGTAAAGAAAAATCACACGGAATAAGGCAACTGAGTCTCTCAAACCCCTTAAAGCTCTTTTAAAAGAAAAAAAAACTACTTATTTAACATAAAAATTTCGTTTTTAATGACCATCAAGTAAAGAAAAATCACACAGAATTAGGCAACTGAGTCTCTCAATCCCCGTAAAGCTCTTTTAAAAAGATACAAAAAATACTTATTTAACACAAAAATTTCGTTTTTAATGACCATCAAGTAAAGAAAAATCACACGGAATTAGGCAACTGAGTCTCTCAAACCCAGTAAAGCTCTTTTAAAATATAAAAACACTACTTATTTAACACAAAAAATTCGTTTTTAATGACAATCAAGTAAAGTAAAAACACACGGAATTAGGCAACTGAGTCTCTCAAACCCCTTAAAGCTCTTTTAAAAGATACAAAAACTACTTATTTAACACAAAAATTTCGTTTTTAATGACCATCAAGTAAAGAAAAATCACACGGAATTAGGCAACTGAGTCTCTCAAACCCCATAAAGCTCTTTTAAAAGATATAAAAACTACTTGTTTTTAATGACCATCAAGTAAAGAAAAATCACACGGAATTAGGCAACTGAGTCTCTCAAACCCTGTAAAGCTCTTTTAAAAGATACAAAAACTACTTATTTAACACAAAAAATTCGTTTTTAATGACCATCAAGTAAAGTAAAACCACACGGAATTAGGCAACTGAGTCTCTCAAACCCCTTAAAGCTCTATTAAAAGATACAAAAACTACTTATGTAACACAAACATTTCGATTTTATTGACCATCAAGTAAAGAAAAATCACACGGAATTAGGCAACTGAGTCTCTCAAACCCCTTAAAGCTCTTTTAAAAGATATAAAAACTACTTATTTAAAAAAAAAATTTAGTTTATAAAGAAAAAAAAGTAAAGAAAAATCATACTGAATTAGGCAACTGAGTCTCTCAAACCCTTTAAAGCTCTTTTAAAAGATAAAAAAACTACTTATTTAACACAAAAAATTCGTTTTTAATGATCATCAAGTAAAGGAAAACCACACGGAATTAGGCAACTGAGTCTCTCAAACCCCTTAAAGCTCTTTTAAAAGATACAAAAACTACTTATTTAACACAAAAATTTCGTTTTTAATGAACATCAAGTAAAGAAAAATCACACGGAATTAGGCAACTGAGTCTCTCAAACCCCTTAAAGCTCTTTTAAAAGATATAAAAACTACTTATTTAACACAAAAATTTCGTTTTTAATGACCATCAAGTAAAGAAAAATCACACGGAATTAGGCAACTGAGTCTCTCATACCCCTTAAAGCTCTTTTAAAAGATATAAAAACTACTTATTTTAACACAAAATACAAGCAAGCAAATAACATGGGAATTCCGATACACGCAAGCAAATAATTGAGTTATTTTTAAGTCACAATGTTTCAACTTAAAATCATTCTAATTATAGCATCCCATTTCTCATACTTTAATTACCTGTTACGCTTTCTTAACAATCGGAAGTTTAACATCACACGGAATTAGGCAACTTAGTCTATCAAACCCTTAAAACTCATTTAAAAGATATAAAAACTACTTATTTTAACACAAAATACAAGCAAGCAAATAACATGGGAATTCCTATACACGCAAGCAAATAACTGAGTTATTTTTACGTCACAATGTTTCAACTTAAAATCATTCTAATTATAGCATCCTAATTATAGCATATATTTGAAATCAGCATCCGGTAATTTGTCCTGTTGTGGGGGATAAACTCTGTTTTTGTCTCATTACTTCCGTAGTCAATTCAACTCAATTCAATTTTTTATTTACAAACATAAACATAACAAATAAATTTCCAATAACCATCCCAAAAAGACACAAAAAAGCACTTGTGGTGGGTGGCTACTTACTTTTTTTTTAAAGCAAATAATTAATCAAATAAACGAAAAATAATTAAACAAGAAATAAACAAATTACATAGCCAAAATATAAATTATAACCAATCTATCATCAACCATTCTACGATAATAATAATCATAAGAACAATAATAATAATAATAAACACATAAAACTACGAACCTTTTCTTAATAAATATTTTTTTCAAATTATTTTCAAATAACCCGAGGTGCTCAGCCATCCGAATGCTCCCTGGAATGGACATGGAACCCTGAAAATCTAGTAGGTAAACCAGCTCTGGTTCCACTTTTATGTGGTACAACAAAATTATCAGCATGACGAGTCTCATAACTGTGTAGTGACCTATTGTCACTAAAATAGCCACGAAAAACCTCAGGACTTACAGAGTTCCAACATCGGTATGCAAAAATACCTAACTGGTAGTCACGCAGCTGTCCTACATTAAGCACTTGTAATTTGCTGATGCAAGTTGAAGTGTTTCTGACACCTTCTACGTAGCCTCTAATAAGACGTATCGCTTTATTCTGAGAAGGATCTGAACTCGTTTGAAATTTGTATAAAAATTACTTGACAATAATAAGCATCCACATGAAACATAGGGGTGAATCAAAGTATGGTATAATAACAATAATACCCTAAAAATTCTTAAAGCATCGAATTGCACCAACGCCACATGCAACCTTTGTTGCAACAATATCACTGTGACGTTTTCATGATAGAAAGCAACCAATATAAAAACCCAAATAACATATTTCCTGAACTTGCACCAACAGGCTTATTTTCGAACATAATTCTACCATCAATATCATGGGGCTTGCCTACTCTAGAATACAATATAAAATCAGTTATGGCAACATTTACTGATAATAAACTCAAACTAGTAAAAACATAGAAACTTATCAACACACTATTAACTTTCAACACAAGACTATCAAAACAACGACTTGAAAACGTAACCGCAGTGTCATCAGCGAATGACGTCAGGCAACAATCCGGGAGATAAAACCTCATGCTACTTACATAAACAAAGTAAAGAAGTGGACCAAGGACTGACCCCTGTGGCACACTACAAGACACCCTGAAGAAGAACCATCATCCACCATTTTTTTTAATAGGCCGTCCACACAAATAGCTTTCAAACCACTTTAAAGTCACTCCTTTAATGCCTGAACATTCTAATCTTCGCTGTAAAATTCTAAAATCAACCGTATCAAATGCTTTCTCAAAATCAAGAAATTTTCAGGGGGATCTCACCTTTTTCAAAAGAATTATTTACAAAAGCAAGCAGATATTTGGCACCATCACCTGTTGAATGAACTTTCCGAACCCCGGATCGGTTATTATTTAGTAAACAATATTTCGTTAGATGGTCATATGAACGTCGGTGAATCGTATTTTTGAGAATAACGGCAATATCAAGATTGGTCTCTAGTTTCCAGAGTCTGATTTGACGACCCCTTTATAA
Source organism: Artemia sp. Qi Xiang Cuo (assembly GCF_049724085.1). Lineage (NCBI taxonomy): Eukaryota > Metazoa > Arthropoda > Branchiopoda > Anostraca > Artemiidae > Artemia > Artemia sp. Qi Xiang Cuo. The sequence goes on along the minus strand of NC_142809.1, from coordinate 42,063,083 downwards.
CGGGGAATAACTTTAGGTGTCATCAAGGCTTCTGAAAAGGTCCCTGTCTCCAGTGACAAGTTGATGATATGGGGTATACACGGTAATATATACATCAATACAGCTTGAAAAGTTTTCAGATTCACGCCATCAATCCCAGCTGAATTCAATTTTATGCTTTTCACTATTTTCATCACTTCATCATTTGTGCATTTCTGGAACTGGGACTCCAGATTGTCACCACAAGAGTCAACAAATTCCTCTCCAAGAAAATTTTCCTTGTCAAGCTTTGCACTCTCCTGAACTGAAGAGCCAATATGAGAATAAAAGTGGTCAAAATGATTCCCTACAACATTTTTATCACCCACAGAACTTCAATTAATATCAATGCAAGGCGACTGGCTACTTTTCTTTATTCCAATAAACTCATTAATGACTTACTATGTCGCTTTAGTATCTGCCTTATGATCTGAAAACTCGCATTCATAATATTTCTTCTTTGCCTGTCTTCTCATGCTATTCACCTTATTTCTAACTCTCTTAAACTTCGTAAAATCTACATCATCCTGACGATATAGAGATTGCTCATGTAGCACATTTCTTTTGTTTATCATGTCTATTATTTATTTTGCAATCCAAGGCTTCCGAGGGTCATCCTTCTTTGTTTTAACCAGTCACAAAGAACATGTTATATCATTGATTGGTTGAAAGATAGACGCAAATTGATCGTAGACTAGTGAAGAATCTCCGGGGATCTCCAGAACCGAGTCCCACTTGATACAACTCAACTCCTCGGCAAAATTATTCAAGTTCTGCTTTTTCAGCTCACGTGTCATTATTTTCTTTGCCTGGATGCGTCTTTTTTTCAGACAAGTTACGTGAGCAACCTATGGGAGATGATCTGAGCCTAGATGGAGTATCATGTCATAATAGCTTTGGCTCAAATAACTACGTCCTACAAAATCATTATCGATTAGCTTCGCAGATTGACTAGAAGTTCGAGCAGGTACACAATTTAGAGGGTATAAATCACTGAAAACTATATAGTTAAAGAAATCCAAATTATCACCTGAAAGATCTAATAGATCAAAGTTAAAATCTCCCATACAAACAAAATCCACTCTACTAGCAAAAACACCTCAACAACTCTTCAAAACCTGCAATCTGCAAACCTGCAAACCTGCAAAACCTAAGTCTCTTCAATGAAGAAATATCGTTCAAAATATATATATATATATATATATATATATATATATATATATATATATATATATATATATATATATATATATATATATATATATATATATATATATATATATATATATATGTATATATATATAGGCAACTAACGGCAACTAACCCCCTCTTACAACCACCATTTCCCCAAACACATTCAATCAAAATTTTGAGATGACCATTTTGTTTAACGTAGTTTCAAGTTCTGGAATTAGGTCTTTGAGGATGACAACCCCGCCACAACCCTCAGGGCCAGGGTTGTAAGTTATGCCCTGGGGAAATATATGGTTTTTATTATTGGAAATTGCGAGGGCTAGTGCCCTTATTAATAATCAAAAGCGATCGGAAGGCGAATGCCCCCCCCACCCAAACCCATCATTTCCCCAAATACTTCCGATCAACATTTTGATATAGCAATTTTGTTGAACGCAGTTGAATGGTCCAGAAATTACGTTTTTGAGTATGACACCTCCACCACCCCCAGGGCTAAGGTTGTAAGTTATGCTCCTGGGGGCATATAATGTCATATAGAAAGTTTTGTTGTAAAAATTTAAAAAGGGCTCTTTCGATTGGAAATTGAGAGGGCTATTGCCCTTTTTAATAGTCGAAAGTAATCAGAGGGAGACTCCCCCCTCAAGCCCATCATTTCCCAAAACATTTCTCATCAACATTTTGATAGGGCCATTTTGTTCAACGTAGTTGAAAGGCTTGGAAATTATGTCTTTGAGGATGAAAACCCTCCCCCCATAGCCTTCAGGACAAGGGTCGTAAGTTATGCCTTTCGGGCATTAAACGTTCTTATAGAAAGTTTTGTCGTGGAAGCTTCAAAAAGGGGTCATTTGATTGGAAATTAAGATGATTTGTGCCTTTTTTATTAGTCGAAAGTGAACAGAGGGCAAAGGTCTCCTCCTTCTACGCCTATAATTTTCCCAGACATTTTTAATCAAAGTGTTTATATAGCCATTTTTTTAAGTCTATCTGAAAGGTTTAGAAAATATGTTTATAAGGATAACAGATCCCCCCAGCCCACAGGGCAAGGGTTGTAAATTTTGCCCTGGGGACATATAGGGTTTTTTATAGAAAGTGTGGTCATATAAAACAAAAGGGGGCTCATTAGATTGGTAATCAGACAGGAGGGCAGCTACCCTCTCCCCCCTACACACACGTCATATTGTCCCGAAATGCATCTAATAGAAATTCTCAGATAGCCATTCTATTCAAAATAGTCTAAATATCATATAGCATGGCTTTTGGGGTAGAAACAAAGCCCAGAGACTAGGGGCAAAGGTTGTAAGTCTTGCCCTGGGGGTATTTAAGGTTTTTATGGAAGGGATGGTTGTTTAACTTCAGAAGAGGCTCCGTCTTTCTCCCTGAAAAAGAGTTTGTCAATATGAAACAAACACAAATTAATCAAAAAATCTTTTTGCACAAAATAAGTGTTTAAAAAAAAAGTAAAGAACTCCAATAAGTAAAGAAACATTTGCAAGTAGAGAAAAGTGGTTACTCTATCTTGAGTCTAGATTCGTATTCCGTTTCTGAAGAACTAGGATCCAAGCTACCACTTTATGTAGTTAAGAAAATAAACAGTGCTATTTGAGAACAGCACAACCATTGAAGCCAGATTTATATCGGATAGTCTATCATAATAGTCCAATCAAACAGTTCGTGGTAACGAACTGTAAGTAAGGAGCGATCCTACTAAATAGTAACCGAAACTATAAAAAATGAAGTTTGGATACCAGTAGATACATCAAAAGAATTGAATTGGGATGCTTATTTCAAATATATATAAGTTTCATCAAGTTTAGTCCTACCCATCAATAGTTACGAGCCTGAGAAAATTTGCCTGATTTTCAAAAAAAGGGGGAAACACCCCCTAAAATTCATAGAACCCTAATGAATATCACACCATCAGACTCAGCGTATCAAAGAACCCTACTGTAGAGGTTTCAAGCTCCTATCAGCAAAAATGTGGAATTTTGTATTTTTTGAAAAATCACGGATGTGTGTTTATTTGTTTTTTTTTGTTTCTTTTCCCCAGGGGGGATCGTATCGACCCAGTGGTCCTAGAATATCGTGGGAGGGCTCATTCGAATGGAGTTTAAAAGTTCTAGTGCCCCTTTTAAGTGACCTAAGGAAATGGAAGGCAACTAGGTCCACTCCCACGCTCATTTTTCTCCCAAAGTCACCCGATCAAAATTTTGAGATAGCTATTTTGTTCAGCATGGTTGAAACAATCAACTCAGAGTACGTAGTGGCTTGTTCCGTTGAGCCTCCTATGCTTCCGACGGCAACCACTTTTTCTTGAACTTTTTTCTCCCAATAAATTGGGTGGGGTAATTGCGCTCGTCTCTTCTATTCTTATTCTCGTTTCTCTACCCTTTACTATATCTTTAACTAGGCCAGCTTTAAGCTTTGTTACTTCATCTTGTACTAAAATAAGCTGATTTCGGATTGCAGACGTTTCTCTTGAAGCTATAACAGTTGGATCAGCTCCAAGCTTCAAGGCCTTTTGTATTTTTTTTAACTAACAGTAAATATCAGTAGAAGATTCGCACTCGCGGAAAGCATGATTTACGCCCTTAGCTGTTTTTTCCGAAGCTTCCGAATAATTGTCAGTTTACGAAAGAAGATTCGCTTTTAACACATTTTGAAAGTCATGGGATTCATAGCAAAATACAGTGAATTTTAACAGAGACTCTTCTTGGCTAGTAATACTAAGAATCCGAATTGGCCAAAGGGGATATCTGTTGAAACGTGCTAACGTGAAATACCCCTTAGGGAACTGTACCATGATGAAAATAAGGAACCAATAAAATGAAAGTCTACTTATCTTTAGTACACTGGGTGACGCTATGCGAAGGCACCCACCCTTATGGAGGTGGAACCTGTAAATTTTCCTCACCGCATTCCGACATCCCAAACTGCTGCTAATTAAATTATCAAAATCAAATTCATCCGTATTCAAAATCACAGTTACTGCTATGACGCCAGCAGCTAGCTAACAAACAGTACACAGCAGAGGTGTTCATTCAGCGATGCTACTCACTTAATTAATTAGTCAATTAATTAATTGCAAACTCAGTTAATTAATAAGGGATACCAATAATTTCACAATATTTTCCCTTTCTCGAAGTCACTCTCTTGTATCTGGTAAACGAAATCCACGGTTCACTTTCTTTCTACAATGTGTTGGTCTTTTGGTTAGAAGTATCCAATAATTCTTCTTGCACGAAGTTTGGAATATTATTCGTAGTTGGTATTTCCTGCGTTTGACCACTATCCTCGTAGAAATCTTATTCAAATGAATTTTCTACATAATCGTTTAAATTTAACCGTTTATTACTATTTTAGGCGTAATATTTTCTAGATTGTTTGAGCTAGGAATATTATTTAAATCTCTGACCGTCTTTATAGATCACTGTTCAACATACATTGCCAGATTATGCATGGTGTTCCTCTCTTATGTTCCTCTTTATTTTCCCTTCCCTTATTAGTTAATGACTACTTCCCAAGGATAATATGATTCTCATAAATTTACCTTTTGTTGCTCTATTTCAGGATGCATTTTTAAGAAACTCTTAAGGTTTTTATTTTTAATTATCTTCTGCCAACTAGTCTCTCTTTAAAAGTTTTCAATAACAATATTTAATTAAATATCAAGGTAATAACAACATGGTAATAAAAACATCTATATAAGTAATATTTCGAAGGTACTTCTCGGATTACATATAGCCTACTAAGTCAGTCTTAAAAATTTTGTGTTTGAAACTTTTCTAATAATGTTTTATTGCTTGGCTAATACGAGCTTATTTCAATTCCCTGGTGTGGATCTGTTGGCTAACCAAAAGTTCTTGAATAGGTGTTTTGTGTTTTGAAGGTTAATTGAAACATGGTTAAAAATTGATTTGCCTCAAATCCATATAATAAAAAATTATGTATTTTTGACTACAGTTCACGCTTGTTTTCAAAACTAATTTGATGAGAGGTAAGAATTTGGCTCAGTTTGTTCCATTCACACCCTAGTGATAGTGTATGAGAACGCTTTTTTAACGCATTTAGCTCTGTTTTCTCTTAGTCTGTTTGAACAAGGGTTTGTTAATGAATGTATTTTGGTTACTATTATCACGTAGGTATAATTTACGAGTTGTATTGGTTGACCAAATTCAAAAGGGGTAATCTGGGAAAATATTACTTCTAAGAGTAGAGTATCTAGTTTCGTTTTAAACAAAAGTCGTAATTATTTACTACAGTTTCTGCTGCACTTCTAATTTTTTCAAAAGACACAAATGTCTCAATCGTTCTGGTGATTTTTCAACGTCTAAGTGTGCTCGCCAGCCGATGGTTGAATCTATAAGACGTTCTACCCCGCTATCCATTTTTTTTTTGTGGGACAACCCTACAATAAGAACTGGTTATGGGCTGTTTTTTTTGCCCTGAAAAAACTTAGTTTTGATTTTCACTTTTTATTTGTTATCCCTGGTAGCCTTTATTAGAGATTTCTTAGTCTTTATCAAAATACCATGGTATATTCCTCATTTTGGTGAAATTTGTTCTTATAGGTCTTGAAATTTCCCCAAAAAATCATCTTATAACTTTAAATACCTATAATTGCTTATAATACGAGGCTAATTTAGTTTAATTATTAGACTACTTTATATGACGAAATGAGTGGTAATCAACCAGTTCTAATTGGCAGTTTTTTGAAATTTAATTTTTTGCTTTTTTGGACCATTGTTTTATTAGGGTTATTTAAATTTTGTGAGAAAGCCCAGCAGGATTTGCAGTTCTAAATTTAGTCCATTGAGGAAGTAATATGTGGAATTTACTGATTACTAGAATGACAAATTTTCTTAAAAGAGTATTGAAAGTAAATAAGATACAGGGGAAAATAGAATATATAATGTAGTAGCTACAGGCTAGTGCAGTAGCCTTAGGTTGCACTAGCTACAGGTCCTGTAAAAGTAGTTACAGAAAATTAAATGCAAAAATTGGTTCCAAATGAAAGTAAAGAAGGAGTTTAAAACTAAAGATAAACGTAAATCATCCTCGAAATTGTCTCATAAGTCGTATTTTTGAAGAGAGTAACCATTACCCGTGGACTATCTTGTTCTTACCATAAAGTTTTAACATATTATAGATGGTAATTATATTTTCAATAAATTAAATTATATATTTAATAAATATAGATTGTAATTATGTTTTCAATAAAGGGAGGGGTGGCAACCCCCTTTATATACGTAATAAAACTTAAAACGAACATAAATTATTACATATATAAAGGGGGTTGCCCCCTCCTCAACACCTAACTCTTTACGGCGAAGTTTTTTAATACTTAAAAAAAAAGTCTTATTGTTCTAATTAAACGGCCCTTGTGTTTCAGGAGTCGTTATTAAAGAATTGGGAAAAATTCAAACTTTAGCGTAAAGAGCGAGGTGTTGAGGACTCCCTTTATATACGTAATAATTTCTGTTCGTTTTAAGTTTTAATGTTGCTCCTTACTTTCTGGTGAAAAACCTTTTTTTTGCTTAATAACTCATGGAGTCCATGGTGGACCTAAAGAAACATAGATAACCTTATAATTTTAGTTAAAGCTACTAGACCACATTAATTTGTTTTCACTTTTTATTGTCTAAATTTCACATAATCCTTCTTGTCCTGCTTTAAATTTTCTTGTCCAAACTTTACTATATTTTCTAAGGGGGAGAAAAAACTCATTTTAGCGCTGTTTTTATGCACTTCAATGGCTTATATCCAGCTGCCCTTTGTGATATGTATCCAAAGCCAATGCTTGTGAAAATTATTGGAGCTGCTAGAGAGTCAGAAGTTGCAGTAATGAATGGACTCACTGTCAATTTGCATTTATTGATGATCAGTTTCTACCGTCCAACAGAAAAAAAGTACAAAATTGTCATTGAAGATCACGCATTTCCTTCTGACAGGGTAAGTATTTTTTCTTTTATATATATATATATATATATATATATATATATATATATATATATATATATATATATATATATATATATATATATATATATATATATATATATATATATATATATATATATATATATATATATATATATATATATATGTATATATATATATATACATATATATCTAACGTTCAAATGGATTATGCCGAGATTGGTGTAACTCTCGAAAAATATAATTGATATGCCCTGATCAAACTGTGCTCCACCTTCTCTTATCATTCTATCATTTATTCTTATGGTCTTATCCCATCCGGGTAAAATAATAATAATAATAATAATAACATTTATTCACCCACCATCTACAAATATAGATTATAGTGGAGCACTGCAAAAAGAAAAAAGAAAAGAAAAAGAAACCAGTTTCAAAAAGATAAAGATACAACACTCAGTGTACGACACTCAAGTAAATGCAGTTGAGAAACGTCGTCTATCTAAATTAACTTTTAGCACTGAATTTTTTCGAATGCTAGACCATTCTATGGATGGCTCCTTAAGACCACATTTTTCAAGGCGGGAATTCCTATGACGCTTAGGTATGTACAGTAAAAATTTTGCAAATTAATAGTAGCACTTTTTGATGTTTTCAGTGTCTCTCACTGACAGCATATGGGATGCACCGGCAAGGTAGGTTATGTGTGGTGAGCAGACTGAACAATAAATCGAGGCAAGAGATTTCCTGGAGTAGCGTCCGCGATTCGGCACTACAGACGCATAAGCACATTTAATGGCTTTAGTTGTTTGCTTAACAATTGCTTGTCTAGTTTCAATAATTGTTTCCGCAATCGTTATACCAAGATATCTCAGCTGTGATACCGTAGGGACAACATGATTTCCGAGAGTGACAGAATCACTTTGTGGTGCATTAAAGGACAAAAATTCACAATTATTAATATTGATAGAAAGCCCAATAGATTGAAAGTCACTTAGGAGTCGATTCAGGTTCGGCCCAGAATCTTGGAGATGGGATGTTTGAAAATAAGAGGAATAAGAACGCTGCCTTGCCTTACACCTCTTCTAATTTTTACAGGATCTGATACTTTGCCTTTCCACTTGGCCAACACAGTCGAATCTTCGTACCAAAATTTCACAGTACTCAATATGCTCGAACTTACTCCATTGCGCAGTAGAGCATTCATTGCTTACATGTGATTGACGCTATCGAATACTACTACTACTATCAACTCACCGCAGCACCAAGCCACCTGAGGCCAACACAGCAACGCACGCTCCTGCTCCACCCCAATCTATTCAAAACCTCCCTTTTTACACCCGCCCACGAAGTTCCCATTTCCTTCAAATCTTTCTTTATGACGTCCTCCCACCCCAGACGGGGACGACCTGCTTTTTGTTAAGCCCTAGATGGTTTGCCGCGAAGTTCCCATTTCCTTTACATCTTTCTTTATGACGTCCTCCCACCCCAGACGGGGATGACCTGCTTTCCGTTTAGCCCTAGACGGTTGGCCAAAAAGAACAATCTTCGGCAATCTGTCATCCTTCATCCACACAACGTGCCCTAGGCACCTCAACCTTTATTTCATTATAGCCCTAGAGAGCAGTATTGAACCACATTTTTCGCACAGCCTATTATTTGAAATACGGTCAGTCAGCCGGGTACCCAGAACAATCCTTAAGCAATTTCTCTGGAAAACATCTAGCAAATCTTCATCCGCTTTACGGAGCTTCCATGCTTCAGAGCCATATTTGACCACTGTCATCACTGTAGCTTCTAATATTCTAATCTTGGTTCGCAGACTTATCTTCCTATTCTTCCAGACTTTTTTTTAACTGTGAAAAAAACACCCTAAGCCTTGGCTATTTTATATTTAACATCTTCACTGCTCCCACCCTCTTTACTAATAATACTACCAAGGTTAGTGAAGCTGTCCACCTGATCAGTCGTTTCGTCACCGAACTTCATCTTTTCATCTTCACGTATTCCTGGCCTTAGTGACTTAGTCTTCTTAGCTTTAATTTTCAAACCAATACTAGCAATTTGAACTCGAAAAACCTCTAAAACCATTCATTTTGCTCACACTTTCATTGAGGATGCTTAAATCATCAGCATAATCCAAGTCCAGGAGACTTTTTCCTCCCCATTTGATTCCGTGGTCTCCCATTGCCTTTCCTGTGCTCCTTAAAACAAAGTCCATCAAAATAATACATACAAAGGGGGATAGAACACAACCCTGCTTAACTCCTGAATTAATACAAAACCAGCTGCTAACCTCATTTCCTACCTTAACCGCAGCAGTGTTATTCTCGTATATAGCACTAATCAATTTAATATATTTGTCTGGTATACCATACAAGGATAAAATCTTTACTAAAGCTCTTCTATCAACAGAATCGAACGCTTGCTCATAATCCATAAAACTGGGGACCAAAGGTTTTTGAAAACTCAGGCACTTCTCAATTATTAGCCTAAGAGTGAAAAATTGGTCGACACATACTCTACCTTTTCTAAAACCGCACTGATCTTCTCTTAAAGCTTAGTCTACGGCATCTCTCAGTCTAAAAAGTATCATATTACTAAGTAATTTACTACCTACAGAGACCAGACTAACGCCTCGATAATTACCACACTCATTTTTATCACCTTTCTTATAAAGTGGCTTAATTAAGGTTTTCCTAAAATCGATAAGTACTTCCCTTTTTTCAAAAATCATTTTCGCACTCTTCAATAACTTATTTCTAACCTCATAGACCTCATATTTAAGACACTCATTAACCACAATATCAGTCCCTGGAGGTTTATTATTCTTTAATCCTTTTAGTACTGTTGCTAATTCCTCCTCACAAAACAAATCTTCCTTCACATCCAAGGTATCACAAACTTATTCATTTTCCTCTATAGTTTTTCCTGCAACTCTCTCTCGGTTAAGCAAATTCCCAAAATGTTCGGCCCGTCTGTCTTTAGTTTTTCCTTATCGTTGAATACGACCCCATTCCTATCTTTAACTGGGCCAAGTCCGGATTGACTATTCCCTCTCAATTTGTTAACGCGCCAGTAGAATATTTTTCTATTATGCTGTCTAGCTGCATCTTCGAGATGTACGGTGATTTTATCCATGGCCTCCACTCCACACCTCCTTTGTTCATATTTTAATGCTTTCTCCACTTTCTTTACATTTCTTTTGTTTTCATACGATCTATCACTCAGATAGTTCTTGTACAAGTTCTTTCTCCTTTCTATTAAACATAAAGCTTTTTCACTAATATTCTTAGCTGCAGTTCTAACTTTCTTCGCTAATACACCATCAGCAACTTCACAATTGTTTTCCTAAAATTATTCCACCCATCTTCCACACTATAAAATTTTATACTCTCAACTTTAGTATTCAACTGCTCCTGGAAAGTTTCTCTCAAATTCTTTGTTCCAAAAAGAGTTTGGAACAAAACCCCTGGTGACATACACTTGGAAAAGAAGCCAAAGGTAGGCATAGAAGTATTCAGCTAAGCGCCTGATGCGTTTTATTGAAAAATCGTAACTGTCCATCCCATTCTTTATTTTGGAAATTACCTTTCCTGCAGCTAACTTGATTTTTTCAGAGTAAATAGGAACAACGCTATGCTACCCAGAGAAACGTGCGACCAGCTCGAAGCTTTTGTTTCATATTGATTGGTTATAGTAAGATTTTCATCTCCATACATCGAAGTATAGCCAGAGTGCCAATCACGCAGTGTCAGAGAAGTGCTAGATGGACTATCGTCTGGTCTGATTAGGCTTAGCCACGATTTTTTATTTCCAGCGAACCGTTGTCCGATAATTCGGTACCTCTTCATTTCAGCTTTATATTTGCGTTTTGTGCTCCGTTTCCGCTCGAATACAGTCCCGCATAGCGGTCTTCCACAAGCAATCCAAATGCAAATGTTTAGCAAGGTTTTTGCATGTCTTTTTGTCGACTGGAGTTCAGTGGATTCGGACCACATCGGTTTTTCTGTCCCAATTTTGGCTTGTCTTGTAGGAACCGCTTTCGCTTCGGCAACTTTCAGAGCATGGATTACTTGATGGTAATGTTTCGAATTTTGGGAAAGTTTTCTTTATCTCCATTCTGTGCAAAAAAAAAAAAAAAAAAAAACGACTGAAATGAACTAAAAAAGTGAACTTACTCAAAAGAGTAAGTTCAGTATTTTTTCAGATGAAAGAAAGAATGACTTTAAACTTTAAAAACAACTTAAATTATACCGTTTACAAGGGGGGCTGCACACCCCCTCGTGAACCCCTAGTATTTACGCTCAAGTTTTAAAATGCTACGCTGAAAGTATTTATGAGTGTAATAAATGTGTCTCCGACTGCCTGCTAAAACATGTGAACTAAAAATTATGCTGCTTAAAGCAAATACACATAAGTAAGCTTTTCCAATCTTGAGATATTGATAAAATACTGTCTATTCCGACTACCTTTGTTGTTGAGGAGTCATTCTAAAAGTATTAGGGACAAAAATTCTGGCTTTAACATGAAGAGAGGGGCTGAAGAGGAGGGAGGGTGTTCTCATTCATGTATGGATAATTTCTGTTCGTTTTGAGTTTTAGTTTTATTTCTAACTTTCACCTCCCTATTTTGCAAAAACTTTTAGTCCAAATTTTAAAAAAAATTTCATTTATTAACAAATTTTTCATTTAACAGCATAATTTTTTATTTATTTAAGTTTGAATTTTCTTACTTTAGACTATGCAAAACTATTAATTATCTCATCCTAATTGATTGCTTGTAATTCTTCGCGTTCTGTACTCATTAACGTTAAATCACTTTGTCGCTCCAGACCCATTGTCGATCTGAGATAAGTTAACCGACCACTAATACTAACCGACCCCTAAATACTGGCCACCGATCCCGAAATTGCTAATAATATTTGATAGGCAATTCTTGTGTTTACGGAGACTACTTCAATTCCGCATTGTACAATTAATTTTAATACCTGTATTGGTTTCTACCCATTAGCGCCCAACGTTCCCATTTTGGGAACGTCTCATTTTAATTTTTTATTTGCCCAAAAGGTAACATCTTGGGCAATTTTTAAACTTTCCATAGAAATCTAAGGCCAACAGCACCATCCTTAGATTTTATGTTCCTTGAATAAGAATCGAGTGAGTTTTCAGGATTTTCTGAAATTTAGCTAAAAGTTAGTTTTTTGGGACCAATAGTTTCGGCTGAAATAATACTAAAGATTAGTGACTGAAAAACCTTGTTTTAGCATTTTAAAACTCTGTATTTCCTAGCCTTAGAATCTATAAAGCGCTTATACTAAAATATCAACAGAAAAAGGACACAGTATCGAATAACTAAGGGTAATCCTAATAGGGAACGTTGGACGTGGATTGAAATGGTCATAATCCCCCCTGATGTAGGGACCGTCAGTGATGAAGAAAAAGGGAACGAAAAAAAAAGACTCTTTTAATTATCTCCCAAGTGATTTAGCTGGGATAATAGAGCTTGATATCACCCATGCTTCGATAACAGATGATATAATTGGAGATAATCCACCTGGACTTCCTTCCGTTTGTGCTTTGGATGACGATGATCTAGACAACTGTCCTCTAGACCGTCGTAGGAAAACAGCCCCATCAGTATCGCAAAAACAGTCTTCAAACTCGCATCTAAAAATCTGCACCTTCAAAAAAAAAAAAATCAAACAAACAAAGCAATAGGATATGTCTAAGATATGTCAAAGTAAAAAAAGATGGTCTAAAGTTCTTCCATCAGAATCACTACCTAGACTGGGAGACAATGTTAGGCACATGATAAGCTTGCTCAAATACGAGGATTTTTGTCTTTTCTGTGATGAAACTTGGGAAACAACGCGGTATGCTTTTCAAAATGGTGACATCAGCTTTAAAGAACTTGACAAATTTGGGAATGGTGCTACCATCAGCATATCGTTATCTTTCCAGTGAAATAATATAGTGGTCTCGGTCAGACGACCTAATCATGCCTATAGGTGGACAAGTCAGGAGCCGCATAGTTTTGAGATAAAGAAAAATCTTCACTTTGCAAATAATAATGAGTTCCAGAAAGGGACAAATTGGCTACAGCGAGGCGAGTTGTAGATGTCATGAACATTAAACTTCAGCAATATAGGACGTTCTATAAAAAAAATTAAAAAATCCGTGGACGAGCAAATGATAACTTTCTTTTGTTCGTCACAGCTACAAAATGTCTATCCAAGAAAACCAATTTGATTTGCATACAAGGCATAGGTGTTAGTTTTTCTCATAGGTATTCCTAAAACATTTATTTGTCCAGTGGGAAGAGTGAGCAAGAGTCAGCAGTACTCTTAGGTTTGTGACAGGTAGTCACAAACCTATTGTTGGTTGTTCAAAAAGTACCCCATCACGAAGTCATCTTTGATAATTTCTTCGTAAACCACAATATTCTCACACAGCTCACTCACAAGGATTTCGTGTCACAGTCACTGTACATGAAAATCGCTTGAAGGGATATTGTCTCGAAGAAGCCGATATCATTGAAAAAAAAAAGATATGCGGGTATTATGACTACAAGTCAGATGGAGCGCTAGCGGCTGTAAAGCGGAAAGGTAGCACAACTGCTTGTGTAGTAACAAACTACAGCTCTATAGAGCTGCTTCACAGAGAAAAAACGGCTTCATTCACCAGGGTGAAACCTACCGTCCAGGTCATGGTGGGAGCTCAGAATCTCCGCAGATCTACCCTAAGAAATCAACCACTCATTTAATTGTGAAAGAAGAGAAGTAAGATCGATATCAAACATACAAAAAAGAAAATATATGCATGGCTAGTTTGCAGAGAGTGTCAAGTTTCACTTGCAACGGTTTTACGAACAATTCTCAGCCTTACTTTTATTAATCTTTCATGGTAACTTGTAGTAATCATGACAAAAGATATGTATCCATGTATGCCCTTCAGTTACAAGGACAACATTAACGCCCAGAGTTCCCATACAAGAATATAGCACCATGGTTACAACGCTGGTGCGCAAAAATTTTGACACCACAAATCTAGGTTAAAAGCATATTTCACTGCAATAAAGCAATCATTGCAAAATTTTACCGGTAAATGATCTTGCGCACTTAATGGGTCAAAGAAATGTGTCAATGTTGAACAATTTCTTCATACGTCCGAGTTCGTCGAAGTAGGGAAGCCATAATATATATGAGATACACTGCGTGCTGCCATCCATAATTGAGTCTATCGCTGACGGGACATAATTTATTCAAGGATTATTGATCGAGTCGAATGGGGTCAATGCCCCCTTTTTCAAGGTTAGGTTATATGTATAGATAGGAATTCTATTTTTAAATATGGCTTCTCTGTTCTTTATAATTAGTTATAAAATATTTAATATTCTATCTAAGCCATCGTAATTAGAAATGACATCACTTGTTTCCTAGGATTTATACGGGACTCTAAAGAGATAGAATTTCTATTTTTAAATATGGCTTCTCTGATCTTTAGTGACAGAGATAAATTGATATTCTATTTTTAAATATGGCTTCTCTGATCTTTAGGTCAGAGAAATAAATTGATATTCTATCGAAGCCATAATAGTTTAGCTAGGAACACCTTCGAGATGAAGATAGTTTGAAGAGATTAACGCGGGAAATAGTTTCATGGGAATTTCAAATGTGACAGCGCAGGGATGCCGAAACAAAGGAACACGCAGAAATTACGTTTAGGGTTTATTTGGGCGAAACCGTATGAGAAATTTTAGAAGATGATTTAGGCGAAACAGTTTGAGACATTTTAGAAGACGATTTGGGAGAAACAGTTTGAGACATTTTAGAAGAAGATTTTAGAAGATGAATTAGAAGATGATTTGGGGTGAAAGTCTGTGGTCGTTATAATACACAAGTTCCATTTGAACAGTGTTGTAAGGTCCCCTACCCAACCCCCAAAAAAAAAACCTACACCATCCCCAAAGGGCCCCCCTACCCCAACCCCTAAGGGCCTCATCCCCCCGGGCCCCCAAAGGCCCCCCGGGCCTCCAAAGGCCCCCCGGGCCCCCAAAGGCCCTCTGGGCCCCCAAAGGCCCCCTGGGCCCCCCAAACGCCCCCGGACCTCCAATGGCCCCCGGGTCTCCAAAGGGCCCCCAAAGAGCCCCCTCCCCATTTTTTAATACTTTTTTGTGCACTTGAGACACAGAAGGGTCCCCCACATTTCAAAAGGCTTTATTATATCTTTTCAGAACAAGTTCTTTACGTCATGTCCTTCCTAAACCAATTTTACAACATGAAGTACTCATCTTTTTCACCCACAACTTTACTTTACGACTTTTTGAATACCCCGACATCAAGCACTACTTTTCAAAAGGCTTTTTTTTATATCTTTTCCGAACAAGTTCCTTTCTTAATTTCCCTTTCTTCAACCCATTTTACAAGTTGAAGTACTCATCCTTTTCACCACAACTTTACTTTACAACTTTTTTGCACACCCCAACATCAAGCAATAATTTTCAAAAGGCTTTATTATATCTTTTCACAACAACTTCTTTACGTAATATCCTTCCTAAACCAATTTTACAAGCTGAAGTACTCATCTTTTTCACCCACAACTTTACTTTACGACTTTTTGAGTACCCCAACACCAAGCAATACTTTCAAAAGGCTTTTTTATATCTTTTCAGAACAAGTTCTTTTCTTAATGTCCCCCTAAACCAATTTTACAACTTTAGTACCCATCCTTTTCATCCACTACTCTACTTTAATGGATTTTTGAATACCCCAACACCAAGCTATACTTTCAAAAGGCTTTTTTATATCTTTTCAGAACAAGTTCCTTTCTTGATATCCCCACCTAAACCCATTTTATAACTTGAAGTACTAATTCTTTTCACCCACAACTCTAGTTTAATGGCTTTTTGAATACCCCAACACCAAGCAATACTTTCAAAAGGCTTTTTTATATCTTCTCAGAAGAAGTTTCTTTCTTAATGTCCCCCCTAAACCCATTTTACAACTTGAAGCACTCATCCTTTTCACCCACAACTCTACTTCAATGGCTTTTTGAATACCCCAAAACCAAGCAATATTTTCAAAAGGCTTTTTTATATCTTTTCAGAACAAGTTCCTTTCTTAATGTCCCCCCCTAAACCAATTTTATAACTTGAAGTACTCATTCTTTTCACCCACAACTATACTTTAATGGCTGTTTGATTACCCCAACACCATGCAATAGTTTCAAAAGGCTTTTTTTATATCTTTTCAGAACAAGTTATTTTCTTAATGACCCCCCTAAACTAATTTTACAACTTGAAGTACTCACTCTTTTCACACCCAACTTTATTAAAAAATCAAATATTATTAATAAAATCACATGTATTTTAAATGTGGGCATCAAAGTAACAACATTTTACCTTAACACTAACATACTTTTACAAAACACACACAATTTTCTCTTAGAAATAATATTTTTCATCAGTGATAACACTTTTTCTGTTCGAACTAGCAAATTTTCTACCAAAGATACCAAATTTTTTCTTAGAAGTAAAAATTTTTTTATTGTGATAACAACTTTTCTCTCAGAAGTAGCAAGTTCTGCTTAACACTAACAAACCTTCTCATCAAAGTAACATCATTTTACCTTAAAACTAACATTCTTTTACTGAACACACACTCACATTTCTCTTAGAAATAATATCTTTCATCAGTGATAACTCTTTTTCTGTTCTAACTAGCAAGTTTTCGACCAAATATATCAAATTTTTTCTTTGAAGTAACAATTGTTTGATTGTGATAACAACTTTTTTGTCACAAGTAGCAAGTTTTGCTTAACACTAACAAATTTTCTCATCAAAGTAACAATATTCTTCTTTAATACTACCAAACGTTTACTTAACACACACAATTTTCTCTTAGAAATAATATTTTTCATCAGTGATATCAAGCATTCAGTTCGAACTAGCAAGTTTTCTACCAAAGATACAAATTTTTTTTTTTAGAAGTAACAATTTTTTGATTGTTATAACAACTTTTCGGTCAGAAGTAGCAAGTTTTGCTTAACACTAACACACTTTCTCATCAAAGTAACAATATTTTATCTTAAAACTAACATACTCATACTTAACACACACAAATTTCTCTTAGAAATAATATTTTTCGTCAGTGATAACACATTTTCTGTTCAAAATAGCAAGTTTTCTGTCAAATATACCAAATTTTTTCTTAGAAATAACAATTTTTTTATTTTGATAACAACTTTTCTGTCAGAAGTAGCAAGTTTTGCTTAACACTAACAAATTTTCTCATCAAAGTAACAATATTTTATTTTAAAACTAACATACTCATACTTGACACACAAAAATTTCTCTTAGAAATAATATTTTTCTTCAGTGATAACACGTTTTCTGTTCGAACTAGCAAGTTTTGTGTCAAATATACCAAATTTTTTCTTAGAAGTAACTTTTCTTTGATTGTGATAACAAATTTTCTGTTAGAAGTAGCAAGCTTTGATTAACACTAACAAATCTTCTCTTCAAAGTAACAACATTCTTTCTTAATAGTACCAAATTTTTATTTAACACTAACAGATTTTCTCTTCGAATCATCAACTTTTCCATAATACTAACATACTTTTACTTAAACATTCAAATTTCTCTTAGAAATAACACTTTTCATCAGTGATTAGACGTTTTCTGCTTGAAGTAGCAAGTTTTCTGTCAAAGATACTTTTTTTCTTAGTAGTAACAATTTTTCGTTATGATAACAAGTTTTCTGTTCGAACTAGCAAGTTTTCTGCCAAAGATACCAATTGTTTCGTAGAAGTAACCATTTTTTGATTGTGATAACAACTTTTCTGTCAGAAGTAGCAAGTTTTGCTTAGCACTAACAAACCTTCTCATCAAAGTAACAACATTTTTCTTTAATACTATCAAACGTTTACTTAACACACACAATTTTCTCTTAGAAATAATATTTTTCATCAGTGATATCACGCTTTCTGTTCGAACTAGCAAGTTTTCTACCAAAGATACCAAATTTTTTCTTAGAAGTAACAATTGTTGATTGTGATAACAACTTTTCCGTCAGAAGTAGCAAGTTTTACTTAACACACACAATTTACTCTTATAAATAATATTTTTCATCAGTGATAACACTTTTTCGGTTCGAACTAGCACGTTTTCTACTAAAGATACCAAATTGTTTCTTAGAAGTAACAATTTTTCGTTATGATAACAAGTTTTCTGTTCGAACTAGCAAGTTTTCTTCCAAAGATACCAAATTTTTTCTTAGAAGTAAAAATTTTTCTGATTGTGATAACAACCTTTCTGTCAGAACTAGCAAGTTTTGCCTAAAACTAACAAATTTTCTCATCAAAGTAACAACATTTTACCTTAAAACTAACATACTCTTACTTAACACACACAAATTTCTCTTAGAAATAATATTTTTCGTCAGTGATAACACGTTTTCTGTTTAAAGTTTTCTCTTAAAGAAAACTTTTTCTGTTTCAAGTTTTCTCTCAAAGATACCAAATTTTTTCTTAGAAGTTACAATATTCGTTATGATAACAAGTTATCTGTTAGAAATAACAAGTTTTAAGTCATTTATACCAAATTTTTCTTGGAATTAACAATTTTTTCGTTTATGATAACAATTTTTCTGTCAGAAGTAGCGAACTATCCCTAACACTAACAAATCTTCGCATCGAAGTAACAACTTGTTTTTAATTCCAATAAACTTTTACTTAACACTATCAAATTTCTCTTAGAAGTTACAGGTTCTTAACAAGTTTTCTTTCAATGTTAGGTTTCTCTGCGTTTAAGTTAGGTTCATCTAACCTCCAAAACCATAGGTTAGGTTAGGCTAGGTTAAGTATAAATAAATATTAATAAATAAATAGAAAGATTTCTCCATGTTTAAGTGGTTTCTCTACATTTAAGTTAGGCTCATCTAACCTCCAAAACCATAGGTTAGGTTAGGTATAAATAAATATTAATAAATAAATAGAAACATTTCTTCATGTTTAAGTTGGGTTAGCTTATCATGAGTGCTCATGATAAGCTAACCTAACCTAACCTAACTTAAACATGAAGAAATGTTTCTATTTATTTATTAATATTTATCTATACCTAACCTAACCTATGGTTTTGGAGGTTAGCTGAACCTAACTTAAATGTAGAGAAACGACTTAAACATGGAGTAATGTTTTTATTTATTTATTAATATTAATTTATAGCTAACCTAACCTAACCTATGGTTTTGGAGGTTAGATGAACCTAACTTAAATGTAGAGAAACCTAACATTGAAAGAAAACTTGTTAAAAACCTGTTACTTCTAAGAGAAATTTGATAGTATTACGTAAAAGTTTATTAGTATTAAGAAAAAGTTGTTACTTCAATGCAAAGATTTGTTAGTGTTAGGGATAGTTCGCCACTTCTGATAGAAAAATCGTTAACATCAACAAAAAAATTGTTAATTCCAAAAAAAATTTGGTATGATTGACTTAAAACTTGTTATTTCTAACAGATAACTTGTCATCATAACGAAAATTGCTACTTCTAAGGGAAAATTTGGTATCTTTAATAGAAAACTTGCAAGCTCAAGCAGAAAATGTGTTATCACTGATGAAAAGTGTTATTTCTAAGAGAAATTTGAGTGTGTTAAGTAAAAGGTTGTTAGTATTAAGGAAAAGTTGATGCTTCGAAGTGAAAATCTGTCAGTGTTAAGTGAATGTTTGGTAGTATTAAGCAAGAATGTTGTTACTTTGAAGAGAAGATTTGTTAGTGTTAATCAAAACTTGCTACTTCTGTCAGAAAAGTTGTTATCACAATCAAAGAAAAGTTACTTCTGAGAAAAACTTTGGTATCTTTGACAGAAAACTTACTAGTTCGAACAGAAAACGTGTTATCACTGACGAAAAATATTATTTCTAAGAGAAATTTGTGTGCGTTAAGTAAGAATATGTTAGTTTTAAGGTAAAATGTTGTTACTTTGATGAGAAAATTTGTTAGTGTTAAGCAAAACTTACTAGTTCTGACAGAAATGTTGTTATCACAATCAAAAAAATTGTTACTTCTAAGAAAAAATTTGGTATCTTTGGCAGAAAACTTGCTAGTTCGAACAGAAAACTTGTTATCATAATAAATATTAATAAATAAATAGAAACATTTCTTCATGTTTAAGTTAGTTTAGGCTAGCTTATCATGAGCGCTCATGATAAGCTAACCTAACATAACCTAACTTAAACATGAAGAAATGTTTCTATTTATTTATTAATATTTATTTATACCTAACTTAACCTAACCTATGGTTTTGGAGGTTAAATGAGACTAACTTAAATGTAGAGAAACCACTTAAACATGGAGAAATGTTTTTATTTATTTATTAATATTTATTTATACTTAACCTAACCTATGGTTTTGGAGGTTAGATGAACCTAACTTAATTGCAGAGAAACCTAACATTGAAAGAAAACTTGTTAAAAACCTGTTACTTCTACGATAAATTTGATAGTGTTACGTAAAATTTTATTAGAATTAAGAAAAAGTCGTTACTTCAATGCGAAGATTTGTTAGTGTTAGGGATAGTTTGCCACTTCTGACAGAAAAATTGTTATCATAAACGAAAAAATTGTTAATTCCAAGAAAAATTGGGTATAAATGACTTTAAACTTGCTATTTCTAACAGATAACTTTTCATCATAACGAAAATTGCAACTTCTAAGTATAAATTTTGTATATTTGAAAGAAAAGTTGCAAGCTCAAGCAGAAAATGTGTTATCACTGATGAAAAGTGTTATTTCTAAGAGAAATTTGCGTGTGTTAAGTAAAAGTATGTTAGTATTAAGGAAAAGGTGATGCTTCGAAGAGAAAATCTGTTAGTTTTAAGTAAAAGTTTGTTAGTATTAAGAAAGAATGTTGTTACTTTGAAGAGAAGATTTGTCAGTGTTAATCAAAACTTACTAGTTCTGACAGAAAAGTTATTATCACAATCAAGATAGTTGTTATTTCTAAGAAAAAATTTGGTATCTTTGGCAGAAAACTTGCTAGTTCGAACAGAAAACTTGTTATAATAACGAAAAATTGTTACTTCTAAAAAAAAATTGGGTATCTTTGGTAGAAAACTTGCTAGTTCGAACAGAAAGCGAGCTATCACTGACGAAAAATATTATTTCTAAGAGAAAATTGTGTGTGTTAAGTAAACGTTTGGTAGCATTAAAGAAGAATGTTGCTACCTTGATGAGAAGGTTTGTTTGTGTTAAGCAAAACTTGCTACTTCTGACAGAAAAGTTGTAATAATAATTAAAAAATTGTTATTTCTACGAAGAAATTGGTATCTTTCGCAGAAAACTTGCTAGTTCGAACAAAAAACTTGTTATCATAACGAAAAATTGTTACTTCTAAGAAAAAAAACTGGTATCTTTGACAGAAAACTTGCTAGTTCAAGCAGAAAACGTGTTATCACTGATGAAAAGTGTTACTTCTACGATATATTTGAGTGTTTATGTAAAAGTATCTTAGTACTAGGGAAAAGTTGATGATTCGAAGAGAAAATCTGTTAGTGTTAAGGAAACATTTGGTAGTATTAAGGAAGAATGTTGTTACTTCGAAGAGAATATTTGTTAGTGTTAATCAAAACTTGCTAATTTTTACAGAAAAGTTGTTATCGTAATAAAAAAAAAGTTACTTCTAAGAAAAAATCTGGTATATTTGACAAAAAACTTACTAATTCGAACAGAAAATGTTTTATCACTGACGAAAAATATTATTTCTAAGATAAAATTGTGTGTGCTAAGTAAAACTTGCTACTTGTGACAGAAAAGTTGTTATCACAATAAAAAATTGTTACTTCTAAGAAAAAATTTGGTATCTTTGGTAGAAAACTTGCTAGTTCGAACAGAAAGCGTGATATCACTGATGAAAAATATTATTTCTAAGAGAAAATTGCGTGTGTTAAGTAAACGTTTGATAGTATTAAAGAAGAATGTTGCTACCTTGATGAGAAGGTTTGTTTGTGTTAAGCAAAACTTGCTACTTCTGACAGAAAAGTTGTAATAATAATTAAAAAATTGTTATTTCTACGAAGAAATTGGTATCTTTCGCAGAAAACTTGCTAGTTTGAACAGAAAACTTGCTATTATAACGAAAAATTTTTGATTATTAGAAAAAAAAGTATCTTATACAGTAAATTTGGTACCTTGATCAAAAAATTTGTCTTCGCAGATAAAAAAGGTTACTTCTTAAAAATATTATAGTGTGTTAACTCAAATTATCTTCGCGCAAAGGAAAAGTTTATGCTACGAAGAGAAAATCTGTTAGTGTTAAGTAAACATTGGGTAGCATTAAGGAAAATAGTTGTTACTTTGAAGAGAAGGTTGGTTAGTGTTAATCAAAACTTGCTACTTCTGACAGAAAAGTTGTTATCATAATCAAAGAAAAGTTACTTCTAAGAAAAAATTTGGTATATTTGACAGAAAACTTGCTAGTTCGAACAGAAAACGTGTTATCACTGACGAAAAACATTATTTCTAAGAGAAATTTGTGTGTGTTAAGTATGAGTATGTTAGTTTTAAGATAAATATTGTTACTTTGATGACAAAATTTGTTAGTGTTAAGCAAAACTTGCTACTTCTGACAGAAAAGTTGTTATCACAATCAAAAAATTGTTACTTCTAAAAAAAATTTGGTATCTTTGGTAGGAAACTTGCTAGTTCGAACAGAAAGCGTGATATCACTGATGAAAAATATTATTTCTAAGAGAAAATTTTGTGTGTTAAGTAAACGTTTGGTAGTATTAAAGAAGAATAATGTTACTTTGATGAGGCTTGTTAGTGTTAAGCAAAACTTACTACTTCTATCAGAAAAGTTGTTATCACAATCAAAAAATTTTTACTTCTAAGAAAAAAATTGGTATCTTTGGTAGAAAACCTGCTATTTCGAACTGAAAAAGTGTTATCACAGATGAAAAATAATATTTCTAAGAGAAATTTGTGTGTTTAGTAAAATTATGTTAGTTTTAAGATAAAATTTTGTTACTTTGATGAGAAAATTTGTTAGTGTTAAGTAGTATTAAAGAAGAATGTTGTTACTTTGATGAAAAAATTTGTTAGTGTTAATTAAAACTTGCTACTTCTGACAGAAAAGTTGTTATCACAATCAAAACATTGTTACTTCTAAAAAAAATGGTATCTAATGCTACTTCTGTCAGAAAAGTTGTTATCACAATCGAAAATTGTTACTTCTAAGAAAAAATTTGGTATCTTTGGTAGAAAACTTGCTAGTTCGAACTGAAAAAGTGTTATCACTGATGAAAAATATTATTTCTAAGAGATATTTGTGTGTGTTTATTAAAGGTATGTTACTTTTAAGATAAAATATCGTTACTTTGATGAGAAAATTTGTTAGTGCTAAGCAAAACTTGCTACTTGTGACAGAAAATTTGTTATCACAATCAAAAATTGTTACTTCTAAGAAAAAAGTTGGTATCTTCGGTAGAAAGCTTGCTAGTTCAAACAGAAAAAGTGTTATCCCTGATAAAAAATATAATTTCTATGAGAGATTTGTTTGTGTTCAGTAAAAGTATGTTAGTTTTAAGATAAAACATTGTTACTTTGATGAGAAAATTTGTTAGTGTTAAGCAAAACTTGCTAGTTCGAACTGAAAATGTGTTATCACTGATGAAAAATATTATTTCTAAGAGAAAATTGTGTGTGTTCAGTAAAAGTATGTTACTTTTAAGGTAAAATATTGTTACTTTGATGAGAAAGTTTGTTAGTTTGAAGCAAAACTTGCTACTTCTGCCAGAAAAGTTGTTATCACAATCAAAAATTGTTACTTCTAAGAAAAAATTTGGTATCTTTGGTAGAATACTTGCTAGTTCGAACAGAAAAAGTGTTATCACTGATGAGAAATATTATTTCCAAGAGAAATTTGTGTGTGTTCAGTAAAAGTATGTTAGTTTTAAGATAAAATATTGTTACTTTGATGAGAAAATTTGTTAGTGCTAAGCAAAACTTGCTACTTGTGACAGAAAAGTTGTTATCACAATCAAAAAATTGTTACTTCTAAGAAAAAATTTGGTATATTTGGTACAATACTTGCTAGTTCGAACAGAAAAAGTGTTATCACTGATGAAAAATATTATTTCCTAGAGAAATTTGTTTGTGTTCAGTAAAAGTATGTTAGTTTTAAGATAAAATGATGTTACTTTGATGAGAAAATTTGTTAGTGATAAGCAGAACCTGCTACTTCTGACAGAAAAGTTGTTATCACAAACAAAAAATTATTACTTCTACGAAAAAATTTGATATCTTTGGTAGAATACTTGCTAGTTCGAACAGAAAACTTTTTATCATAACGAAAAAATTGTTACTTCTAAGAAAAAAATATCTTTGACAGAAAAATTTGTTAGTGTTAAGCAAAACTTGCTAGGTCGAACTGAAAATGTGTTATCACTGATGAAAAATATTATTTCTAAGAGAAATTTGTGTGTGTTCAGTAAAAGTATGTTAGTATTAAGGTAAAATGTCGTTACTTTGATGACAAGGTTTGTTAGTGTTAAGCAAAACTTGCTACTTCTGCCAGAAAAGTTGTTATCACAATCAAAAATTTTTACTTCTAAGAAAAAATTTGGTATCTTTGGTAGAAAACTTGCTAATTTGAACAGAAATAGTGTTATTACTGATGAAAAGTATTATTTCTAAGAGAAATTTGTGTGTTTTCAGTAAAAGTATGCTAGTTTTATGATGAAATATTGTTACTTTGATGAGAAAATTTGTTAATGTTAAGCAAAACTTACTACTTGTGACAAAAAAGTTGTTATTACAATCAAAAAATTGTTACCTCTAAGAAAAAATTTGGTATCTTTGGTAGAAAACTTGGTAGTTCGAACAGAAAAAGTGTTATCACTGATGAAAAACATTATTTCTAAGAGAAATTTGTGTGTGTTAAGTATGAGTATGTTAATTTTTAAGGTAAAATATTGTTACTTTGATGAGAAGGTTTCTTAGTGTTAAGCAGAACTTGCTATTTCTGACAGAAAAGTTGTTATCACAAACAAAAAAATGTTACTTCTAAGAAAAAATTTGGCATCTTTGGTAGAAAACTTGCTAGTTCGAACAGAAAATGTGTTATCACTGATGAAAAATATTATTTCTAAGAGAAAATTGTGTGTGTTCATTAAAAGTATGTTAGTTTTAAGGTAAAATGTTGTTACTTTGATGCCCACATTTAAAATACATGTGATTTTATTAATAATATTTGATTTTTTAATAAAATTGGGTGTGAAAAGAGTGAGTACTTCAAGTTGTAAAATTGGTTTAGGGGGGTCATTAAGAAAAGAACTTGTTCTGAAAAGATAAAAAAAAGCCTTTTGAAAGTATTGCATGGTGTTGGGGTAATCAAACAGCCATTAAAGTATAGTTGTGGGTGAAAAGAATGAGTACTTCAAGTTATAAAATTGGTTTAGGGGGGGGGGACATTAAGAAAGGAACTTGTTCTGAAAAGATATAAAAAAGCCTTTTGAAAGTATTGCTTGGTATGGGGGTATTCAAAAAGCCATTAAAGTAGAGTTGTGAGTGAAAAGAATGAGTACAAAAGAAGATATAAAAAAGCCTTTTGAAAGTATTGCTTGGTGTTGGGGTATTAAAAAAGCCATTAAAGTAGAGTTGTGGTGAAAAGAATTAGTACTTCAAGTTATAAAATTGGTTTAGGTGGGGACATTAAGAAAGGAACTTGTTCTGAAAAGATATAAAAAGATATCAAAAAATTGTTACTTCTAAGAAAAAATTTGGTATCTTTGGTAGAAAACTTGCTAGTTCGAACAGAAAAAGTGTTATCACTGATGAAAAATATGATTTCTAAGAGAAATTTTTGTGTGTTCAGTAAAAGTATGTTAATTTTAATAAAGTTGGGTGCGAAAAGAATGAGTACTTCAAGTTGTAAAATTGGTTTAAGGGGGTTATTAAGAAAAGAACTTGTTCTGAAAAGATATAAAAAAACGCCTTTTGAAAGTATTGCATGGTGTTGGGGTATTCAAAAAGCCATTAAAGTATATTTGTGGGTGAAAAGAATGAGTACTTCAAGTTATGAAATTGGTTTAGGGGGGGGGGGGGAGGACAGTAAGAAAAGAACTTGCTTCGAAAATAAATAAAAAACCCTTTTGAAAGTATTTCTTGGTGTTGGGGTATTCAAAAAGTCATTAAAATAGAGGTGTGGGTGAAAAGAATGAGTACTTCAAGTTATAAAATTGGTTTAGGGGGGACATTAAGAAATGAACTTGTTCTGAAAAGATATAAAAAAGGCTTTTGAAAGTATTGCTTGGTGTTGGGGTATTCAAAAAGCCATTAAAGTAGAGTAGTGGATGAAAAGGATGGGTACTTCAAGTTGTAAAATTGGTTTTTGAAAGTATTGCTTGGTGTTGGGGTATTCAAAAAGTCGTAAAGTAAAGTTATGGGGGAAAAGATGAGTACTTCAACTTGTAAAATTGGTTTAGAAAGGATATTACGTAAAGAACATGTTCTGAAAAGATATAATAAAACCTTTTGAAAAGTATTGCTTGATGTTGAGGTGTGCAAAAAAGTCGTAAGGTAAAGTTGTGGTGAAAAGCATGAGTACTTCAACTTGTAAAATGGGTTTAAGAGGGACATTAAGAAAGGAATTTGTTCTAAAAAGATGTCAAAAAAGCCTTTTGAAAAGGTTTTACTTGATGTCGGGGCATTCAAAAAGTCGTAAAGTAAAGTTGTGGGTGAAGAAGATGAGTACTTCAAGTTGTAAAATTGGTTTAGGAAGGACATTACGTAAAGAACTTGTTCTGAAAAGATATAATAAAGCCTTTTGAAATGTGGGGGACCCTTCTGTGTCTTAAGTGCACAAAAAAGTATTAAAAATGGGGAGGGGGCTCTTTGGGGGCCCCGGGGGCCCTTTGGGTGCCCCGGGGGGCTCTTTGGGGGCCCGAGGGCCTTTGGTGGTCCGTAGGGGCCTTTGGGTACCCGGGGAGCCATTGGGGGTCTGGGGGCATTTGGGGGACCTGGGGGGTCTTTGAGGTCCCGGGGGGATGAGGCCCTTTTGTTTGGGGTAGGGGGCCAATTGGGGTTGGGGTAGGCTGCCCTTTTGGGGTTGGGGTAGGGGACCTTACAACGCTGTTCAAATGGAACTTGTTTATTATAACGACCACAGAGTTTCACCCCAAATCTTCTTCTAATTCATCTTCTAAAATGTCTCAAACTGTTTCGCCCAAATAATCTTCTAAAATGTCTCAAACGGCTACGCCCAAATGATCTTCTAAAATGTCTCATACGGTTTCGCCCAAATAATCCTCTAAACGTAATTTCTGGGTGTTCCTTTGTTTTGGCATGCCTGCCCTGTCACAATTGAAACTCCCATGAAACCATTACCCGCGTTAATCTCTTCAAACTGTCTTCATCTCGAAGGTGTTCCTAGCTAAACTATTATGGCTTCGATAGAATATCAATTTATCTCCCTGAGACCTAAAGATCAGAGAAGCCATATTTAGAAATAGAAATTCGATTTCTTTAGAGTCTTATACAATTCCTAGGAAGCCATTGCTACCATTTCTAATTACAATTGTTTTGAATGAATATTAAGGATTGTAGAACTCTGCATAAACACCTGAGAATCCATATATCAAAATATAACTCCTATCTCTACATATAACCTAACCTTGAAAAGGGGACATTGACCCCATTAGACTCGATCAATAATCCTTGAATAAATTATGTCCCGTCAGCGTTAGACTCAATTATAGATGGCGGCACGCAGTGTATCTCATATATATTATGGCTTCCCTACTCCTGAAATAACTGAATGGAATCTCAATCATCGCAATAATTTTTAAGTTTGAGGCATTTTGCTTCAATATCATCAACATTCGTGCCATCTTGAAATAGCTCTTCAGCATAAAGCAGAAACCCAAGATTTGTGTTCAAATATGAAAGTCTTTTGAATGGGTCATTGGTTTCTACCATTATCAAACAGTTCGCTGTAAAGAACTGTGAGTAAGGAGTGACGTGGCTCAATCGTAACCGAAACTATAAGAAACAGAGCTTTAATAACTGTGATAGTATCAAAAAACTTGAATTTTTATGCTGATTCAAAGTGTTTAAAGTCAACTAAGTTTAATGCTGCCCTTCAAAAGCTACGAGCCTGAGAAAATTGGCCCAGTTTTTGAAAAAGGGAGAAACACTCCAAAGACGTCAATTGACCTTAATGAAAATCACAACATTTGATTCAGCGTATCGAAGAACCCTACTGTGGAGGTTCCAAACTCCTATATACAAAATATGGAGTTTTGTTTTTTTTTGTCAGAAGAACCATTAATCCTAGAAGATCGGATGAAAGTTCATTTAATCAGACATTATAGGTTTCAGCACCCTTTTTAAGTGACCAAAAATATTGGACAGCAGCTACTCCCCCTCCCACACCTCCTTTTCCCATAATAGTACAATCAAAATTTCGAGATAGCTATTTTGTTCAGTATATTTGAAATGTTCAAAAACTTTGCCTTTTGGGATAACACGACCCCCATAGCTTCTTTGAAAAGTGCAGTAAGCTACGAAATTTACCCATTGTTTATTCATAGTATTTGTTGTTGACATGTATACAGATATTTTGGTGGGGGGGATTTTCTGCTTGGGGGGATTTTTACCTTTGAGAGTTTTCCGTGGCGAGGGAAATTTCAGGGGGTGAGCTTTCCAGGGGAAATTTTACAAGGGGGAAATTTGTCAGAATTCCTAAACCGAATTCTTTTAATTTGTCTTACATTGTTTTTACCGACTGAATTTCACAGGCCGAGATATTCTCAATACCTCGCTCTTTACGATAAATTTTACCCTTTTGAGTAATATCTCATCACTGCTTTCTGCAACATACATAGTAAAGGGTTTTACAACACACATATCCCTTTTCCCATAGTATTTCTGCAACATGCCCTCTGACGTCTCAACATGCCAGGTTTCTACAACGCCCTTATCCCTTTTCCCATAGGTTTTCAAACGCATACGTAGGGAAGTTAACATAGGAAAATTAACACATGTTTGATGGTTATTGTTGTTATGTTATGTTTCATGGTTATGTTATGTTGATGTTATGTTATGTTGTTATGTTATGTTTGATGTTATGTTATGTTGATGTAGTTTGACGGTTATTATATTTTGATGTTATGTTATTTTGTTATGTTATGTTGATGTTGTTTCATGGTTATGTTATGTTGATGTTATTTTATGTTGGTTATGTTATGTTAATGCTGTTTGACGGTTATTGTTGTTATGTTGATTTTATGTTGTTTCATGGTTATGTTATG
Organism: Artemia sp. Qi Xiang Cuo; assembly: GCF_049724085.1. NCBI lineage: Eukaryota > Metazoa > Arthropoda > Branchiopoda > Anostraca > Artemiidae > Artemia > Artemia sp. Qi Xiang Cuo. The sequence goes on along the minus strand of NC_142809.1, from coordinate 42,033,630 downwards.
TTAAGTTGGTTATGTTATGTTAATGTTGTTTGATGGCTATTGTTGTTATGCTATGTTGATGTTGTTTCTTGGTTATTTTATGGTTATTTTTGTTATGTTATGTTAATGTTGTTTGATGGTTATTGTTGTTTATATTATGCTAATGTTGTTTGATGGCTATTGTTGTTATGTTATGTTGCTACGTTATGTTGATTTGATGGTTATGTTATGCTGATGTTGTTTCATGGTTATTGTTGTTATGTTATGTTGATGTTATGTTATGTGGGTTATATTATGTTGTTTGATGGTTATGTTATGCTGATATTGTTTCATGGGTATTTTGATGTTATGTAACGTCGTTATGTTATGTTGATGTTGTTTCATGGTTATGTTGTTTGAAATTTCTTTGTTTTGTTGATGTTTGTTATGTTTGCAGGACATATTTGAAATAAATTATGTTACTAGGATAGGTTTCTAGCGCATTTCATGTTTCTAGACACACCTCCAAATGGATGAACCACCTCTTCTCTGTTTCTAGGCAAAATCATGTCTAGACACGCTTCCAGATGGTTGAAATCCCCTACGATGTTTTTCTAGACACACCCCCAGCTAACAAAACTTCCCCACGTTGTTACTAGACAAAATTCCCAGGTGGCTGAACTCCCAGGCATTGTTTTTAGACCAAATTCTCAGGTGGCAAAAATCCCTACGAAATTTTTCTAGACACACCCCTCAGCTGGCAAACCTCTCCTGCCATGCTTTTCTAGACAAAATTACCAGGTGGTTGAAATCCCCTACGATGATTTTTCAGACACACCCCCAGCTAGAAAAACTCCCCTGCGTTGTTACTAGTCAAAATTCCCGGGTGCCTGATATCCCTCGCAAAGCTTTTCTAGACAAAATATTGGTTATGTTACGCTATGTTTTTTCATGGTTATGTTATGTTTGATGATTATGTTCTTATGTTGAAAGGTTATGTTGTTATGTTGATGGTTGTGTGGTTTAATGTTATGTTATGTTGATGTTATGTTATGTTGTTATGTTATGTTGATGTTGTTTGATGGTTATCATTGGTTATTTTATGTTGATTTTTTTTCATGGTTATGTTGTTTCTTGGTTATGTTTTTATGATGATGCTTATGTTGTTATGTTGATGGTTATATGGTTTGATGTCATTTTATGTTGATGTTGTTTTATGTTATTTGAGGGTTATGTTGATGTTGTTTGATGATTATTGTTAGTTATGTTATGTTGATGTTGTTTCATGGGTATGTTTTTTCTTGGTTATGTTTGTTGGTTATGTTCTCATGTTGATGGTTATGTTGTAAGGTATTATGTTAGGTTGAAGTTGTTTCATGGTTATGTTCTTTCTTAGTTATGTTATGTTTGTAGGTTATGGTGTTTGATGGTCATGTTGTTATGTTGTTAGATGTTATGCTATGTTGCTATGTTATGTTGATGTTGTTTCTTGGTTATTTTATGTTGATGTTGTTTCATCGTTATGTTGTTCGATGGTTATGTTCTTATGTTGATGTTTGTTATGTTTGCAGGACATATTTGAAATAAATTGTGTTACTAGGCTAGATTTCTAGCGCATGTTATGTTTCTAGACCAAAACATGTCTCCCATCTGCTTGAACTCCCCTGCGTTATTTCTAGACACACCCCCAGGTGGCTGAAATCCCCTGCTGTGCTTTTTCAGTCAAAATCACAGGTGGCTGAAACACCCCGCGATGTTTTTCAAGGCAAAAACATACCTCCCCAAGGCTTACTGAATATAGCAATGTCACGCTGCAGGAGCCTTGTGATAATAACTTTAGCTATTAACTTCATGATTTCCATTAACTCTATTAACGTTTTCTATAAATTAAAAAAAAAAATATTTCAAAACATTTTTATTTTCAAAAAATACAATAATATTAATAACATTGTTATCTGACTATTTTTACAAACTGATTCAAATCATTGTCGCTAATATATTTCACAGTTTCCTTTAAAAGTTCTTGTACTGCGCGTATATCTGTAGTCACACTGTATACTTGCGCAGATTATCCTTAATATACACGTAGAATTCAATGAAACGAAGAGGGAAAGACAAACTCGTGTCTGTGTAAGAAGGTTCACCAAATTCTAGCCAAAATATTGGACTGTTTTCTCCCTGAAATATAGATTAAACCATGATTTCCAATAACTCTATTAATGTTTTCTATACAATTGAAAAAAGTAATCCGCAAATGATTTAGACATTAGATAGTTCTGAATGGAACTCCCTAACCCCCCTCCCCCCATGTCAGTGTTACATCTGAGAACTTTTTTAATACTCGACACTTATTGAAGGGCAAGTAACTCCCCTCTCACGCTCACTTTAGGTTCATTTAACATATCATAGCCGTGAGCTTGTGGTTAGAATCTAAAGTTTACTGTTAAAAAAATCATTAGTTCAGTTTTACGCAAATGGCTTATTTTTCGATCCAAACCTAGGATTTTTATAACCAAAGATTTACATTTGAACCAGATAAAAGTATTTTTAATAATTTTGTTACAAAAACTGGAGTTTACAGTAAAAAAAAAGCTTTATTAGTTCAGTTTTACGGAAATGGCTCAGTTTCGATCCAAAGCTAGGCTGTTTCTAACCAAAGATTCACATTAGAACCAGAGAAATGTATTTTCTATAATTTTGTTACAAAAACTGGAATTCACAGTTCAAAAAAGTCCTATCAAGAGTTATTTTTTTCTTTAAATGGCTGATTTCTAATCTAAAACTAGGCTTCGGTGTGGTATATTCCCCCTATTCCCTGTATTTTTTCCCCTATTCTATAGTTTCTTTGCAAAAATTGGAGATTACAATGAAATGTTTACTTAGAAACTAGTTCAAATTGTCATGAAAATAGGTCGTTTCTGATCAACAACATCTATAGACAAAATCATGAATCATAAAATCCTATTTTTTTCCCGTATTCTACATTTTCTTTGCAAAAATTGGAGATTACAATGAAATGTTCACTTAGAAGCTAGTTTTCTGAATTTGTCATGAAAATAGGTCGTTTCTGATCAACAAAATATATAGAGAAAACCATGAATCATAAAATTCTATTTTTCCCCGTATTCTACTGTTTCTATGCAAAAAAACTTGGAGATTACGATGAAATGTTCACTTAGAAGCTAGTTTTCTGAATTTGTCATGGAAATGGGTCGTTTCTGATCAACAGTATCAGTAGGGAGGCCATAACGACTCCGAGACGACACCACTGCTGCCATCTATAATTGAGTCTAACACCGATAGGTTATAATTTATTCAAGGATTAATGATCCACTAACGGGTCAATGAAACCTAGGGGAACTAAATTTCTGAGAAATTAACTTGCATAATCGAGGGGAATTATTGATCCACGAAAGGGGAATTAAGAAACAATATAACTTCTTTGATGTTTAGGTCTGTGGGATAAATGATCTTTAGTGACAGAGATGAATTAATATTCTATTTTTTAAATATGGCTTCTCAGGTCATTAGACTTAGCGATAAATTTATATTCTATCGAAGCCTTAATAGTTTAGCTAGGAGCACCTTAAAGATGAAGAGATTAACGCGGGAATTTTTTCATGGGAATTTCAAATGTGACCCCGCAGGGATGCGAAAACAAAGGAACACGCAGAAATTACGTTTAGGGGATTATTAGGGCTAAACCGTTTGAGACATTTTATGGGATTATTTGGGCGAAACCGTTTGAGACATTTTAGAAGATGATTTAGGCAAAATAGTTTTAGACATTTTAGAAGATGATTTTAGAAGATAATTTAGAAGATGATTTGGGGTGAAACTCTGTGGTCGTTATAATACACAAGTTCCATTTGCACAGTGTTTTGAGGTCCCCTACCCCAACCCCAAAGGGCCTCCCGGGCCCCAAAGGCCTCCAAAGGCTCCCCGGGCCCCCAAGGGGCCTCGTACCCCCCAAAAGGGTCACTCCCCCCGGGCCCCCAAAGAGCCCCCCTCCCGAGTTTAGAGTTTTAGTTTGACATTAGCTTAGAGTTTTAGTTAGAGTTATAGTTTAGTTTGGTTGTAGTTCAGGGTCTAGAGTTTCAAGTTAGACTCTCAGAACTTAGAGTTTTAGTTAGAGTTATATTTTATTTTAGTTTTAGTTAAGTGTTTTTGAACTTGTAGTTTTTTGTTTTATCTAAACGTTTTAGTTTAGAATTTTAGCCTAGATTCTTAGCTTAGAGTTTTTCATTGCACTTTTAGTTTAGTTTAGTATTAGTTAAGAGTTTTAGTTTAGAGTTGTAGTTTAGTCTTAGTAAAGAATTTTAATTTAGAGTGGTAGTTTAATTTTAGTAAAAAGTTTCAGTTTAGTGTCTTAGTTTAAAGTCTTAGCTTAGAGTTTCTGTTAGAGTTATAGTTTAGTTTAAGTTTTGTAAGAAGTTTTAGTTTAGACCTTAGAGTTTTAGAATAGAGTTTAGAGTTTTGTTTAGATTTATAGTTTAGTTTAATTTTTGTTAAGAAGTTTAGTTCAGAGTTATAGTTTAGTTTTAGTTAAAAGTTTTAGTTTAGAGTTTCAGTTTGGTATTACCTTACAGTTTTAGTTAGAGCTCTAGTTTAGTTTTAGTTTAGAGTTTTACTTTAGAGTTTTAGTTAGAGTTATAGGTTATTTTAGTTTTAGTTAAGAGTTTAGAGTTTTACCTTAGAGTTTTAATTAGAGTTGAAGTTTAATTTAGTTATAGTTAAGAGTTTAGAGTTTTAGCTTAGAGTCATAGCTCAGAGTTTTAGTTAGAGTTATAGTTTAGTTTATTTTTAGTTAAGAGCTTAGAGTTTTAGCCTAGAGTCTTAGCTTAGAATCTTAGTTAGAGTTGAAGTTTAGTTTAGTTACAGTTAAGTCTTTAGAGTTTTATCTTAGAGTTTTAGCCTAGAGTCTTAACTTAGAGTTGAAGCTTAGTTTTAGTTATAGTTAAGAGTTTTAGATTAGAGCCTTAGCTTAGAGTTTTATTTAGAGTTCTAGTTTAGTTTAGTTTTAGTTAAGAGTTTAGAGTTTTAACCTAGAGTCTTAGCTTTGAGTTTTAGTTAGAGTTGAAGTTTACTTTAGTTATAGTTAAGAGTTTAGAGTTTTAGCTTAGAGTCGTAGATTAGAGTTTTAGTTAGACTTGAAGTTTAGTTTAGTTATGGTTAAGAGTTTATAAGTTTTACCTTAGACTCTTAGCTTAAAGTTTTAGTTAGGGTTCTAGTTTAGTTTTAGTTTAGAGTTTTAGCTTAGAGTCTTAGCTTAGAGTTTTAGTTAGAGTTGAAGTTTAGTTTAGTTATAGATAAGAGTTTAGAGTCTTAGCCTAGAGTCTTAGCTTAGAGTTTAGTTAGAGTGGAAGTTTAGTTTAGTTATAGTTAAGAGCTTGGAGTTTTAGCTAAGAGTCTTAGCTTAGAGTTTTAGTTAGAGTTGAAGTTTAGTTTAGTTATAGTTAAGAGTTCAGAGTTTTACCTTAGAGTCTTAGCTTAGAGCTTTAGTTAGAGTTCTAGTTTAGTTTAGTTTTAGTTAAGAGTTTAGAGTTTTACCTTAGAGTCTTAGCTTAGAGTTTTAGTTAGAGTAGAAGTTTAATTTAGTTATAGTTAAGAGTTTAGTGTTTTAGCTTAGAGTTCTAGCTTAGAGTTTTAGTTAGAGTTCTAGTTTAGTTTAGTTTTAGTTAAGAGTTTTAGATTAGAGTCTTTGCTTAGAGTTTTAGTTAGAGTTGAAGTTTAATTTAGTTATAGTTGAGAGTTTAGAGTTTTATCTTAAAGTCTTAGCTTAGAGTTTTAGCTAGAGTTCTATTTTAGTTTAGTTTTAGTTAAGAGTTTAGAGTTTTATTCTAGAGTCTTGGCTTAGAGTTTAGTTAGAGTTGAAGTTTAGTTTACTTTAGTTATAGTTAAGAGTTTAGAGTTTTATCTTAGAGTTTAGCTTAGAGTTTTAGTTAGAGTTGAAGTTTAGTTTAGTTTTAGTTAAAAGTTTAGTGTTTTAGCCTAGAGTCATAGCTTAGAATTTTTGTTAGAGTTCTAGTTTAGTTTAGTTTTAGATAAGAGTTTAGAGCTTTACCTTGGAGTTTTAACCTAGAGTTTTAGTTAGAGTTGAAGTTTAGTTTAGTTATAGTTAAGAGTTTAATGTTTTAGCTTAGAGTCTTAGCTTAGAGTTTTAGTTAGAGTTCTAGTTTATTTTAGTTTTAGTTAATAGTTTTAGCTTAGAGGCTTAGCTTAGAGTTTCAGTTAGAGTTCTAGTTTAGTTTAGTTTAGAGTTTAGAGTTTTAGCCTAGAGTCTTAGCTTAGAGTTTTAGTTAGAGTTGAGGATTAGTTTAGTTATAGCTAAGAGTTTAGAGTTTTACCTTAGAGTCTTAGCTTGGAGTTTTAGTTAGAGTTCTAGCTAAGTTTATTTTTAGTTAAGAGTTTAGAGTTTTACTTTAGAGTTTTAGCTTAGAGTTTTAGTTAGAGTTGAAGTTTAGTTTAGTTAAGAGTTTAGAGTTGAGGTTTAGTTTTGTTATAGTTAAGAGTTTAGAGTTTAAGCTTAGAGTCTTAGCTTAGAGTTTTAGTTAAAGTTCTAGTTTAGTTTATTTTTAGTTAAGAGTTTATAGTTTTAGCCTAGAGTCTTAGCTTACAATTTTAGTTAGAGTTGAAGTTTAGTTTAGTTATAGTTAAGAGTTTAGAGTTTTAACTTAGAGTCTTAGCTTGGAGTTTTAGATAGAGTTCTAGTTTAGTTTAGTTTTAGTTAACAGTTTAGAGTTTTAGCTTGTAGTCTTAGCTTAGCGTTTTAGTTAGATTTCTAGTTTAGTTTAGTTTTTGTTAAGAGTTTAGAGTTTTAGCTTAGAGTCATAGTTTAGAGTTTTAGTTAGAGTTGAAGTTTAGTTTAGTTACAGTTAGGTGTTTAGAATTTTAGCTTAGAGTTTTAGCCTAGAGTCTTAGCTTAGAGTTGAAGTTTAGTTTTAGTTAAGAGTTTAGAGTTTTAGCTTAGAGTTTTAGTTAGAGTTCTAGTTTAGTTTAGTTATAGTTAAGAGTTTAAGTTTTAGCTTAGAGTTTTGTCTTAGAGTTTTTGTTAGATTTCTAGTTTAGTTTAGTTTTAGTTAGAGTTCTAGTTTAGTTTCATTTAAGAGTTTGGAGTTTTAGATTAGAGTCATAGCTTCGAGTTTTAGTTAGAGTTCTATTTTAGTTTAGTTTTAGTTAAGAGTTTTAACTTAGAGTTTTAGCCTAGAGTATTATATTAGAGTTTTAGTTAGAGTTGAAGTTTAGTTTAGTATTCGATAAGAGTTCTGTGTTTCAGTCTGGATTCCTATCCTAGAGTTTTTGTTAAATTTGTAGTGTAGTTTATTTACAGTTAATAGTTTGGACTTTTACACTAGATTCTTATACGAGAGTTTTTTTTATTTTTATATTTTAGTTTAGTTAAGAGTTTAGAGTTTTAGATTAGAGTTATAGCTTAGAGTTTTAGTTATAGTTGAAGTTTAGTTTAGTTATAGTTAAGAGTTTGGAGTTTTAGCTTGGAGTCTTAGCTTAGAGTTTTAGTTAGAGTTCTAGTTTAGTTTAGTTTCAGTTAAGAGTTTAGAGTTTTACCTTAGATTCTTAGATTAGAATTTTTATTAGAGTTGAAGTTTATTTATAGTTAAGAGTTTGGAGTTTTAGCTTAGTCTTAGCTTAGAGTTTTAGTTAGAGTTAAAGTTTAGTTTAGTTAAGAGTTTAGAGTTTTAGCTTAGAGTTATAGCTTAGAGTTTTAGTTAGAGTTATAATTTAATTTATTTTTAGTTAAGAGCTTAGAGTTTTAGCTTAGAGTCTTAGCTTAGAGTTTTAGTTAGAGTTCTAATTTAGTTTATTTTTAGTTAAGAGTTTAGAGTTTTAGCATGGAGTCTTAGGTTAGAGCTTTAGTTAGAGTTGAAGTTTAGTTTAGTTACAGTTAAGAGTTTCGAGTTTTAGCTTATAGTTTTAGCTTAGAGTTTTAGCTTAGAGTTTTAGTTAGAGTTGAAGTTTAGTTTAGTTATAGTTAAGAGTTTAGAGTTTTAGCTTAGAGTCCTAGCTTAGAGTCCTAGCTTAGAATTTTAGTTAGAGTTCTAGTTTAGTTTAGTTTTAGTTAAGAGTTTTAGTTTAGAGTTTTACTTTAGAGTCTTAGTTAGAGTTCTAGTTTAGTTTAATTTTAGTTAAGAGTTTAGAGTTTTACCTTAGAGTCGTAGCTTAGAGTTTTAATTAGAGTTGAAGTTTAGTTTAGTTAGAGTTTAGAGTTTTAGCCTAGAGTCATAGCTCAGAGTTTTAGTTAGAGTTATAGTTTAGTTTAGTTTTAGTTAAGAGTTTAGAGTTTTAGCTTAGAGTCATATCATAGAGTTTTAGTTAGGTTTGAAGTTTAGTTGAGTTAAAGTTAAATGTTTAGAATTTTATCTTATAGTTTTAACCTAGAGAATTATCTTAGAGTTGAAGTTTAGTTTTAGTTATATTTTAGAGTTTTGAGTTTTAGCTTAGAGTCTTAGATTAGAGTTTTTGTTAGATTTATAGTTTAGTTTAGTTTTATTTAAGAGTTTACAGTTTTAGACTATAGTAATAGCTTTGAGTTTTAGTTAGAGTTGAAGTTTACTTTATTTATAGTTAAGAGTTTAGAGTTTTTGCTTAGAGTCTTAGCTTAGAGTTTTAGTTAGAGTTGAAGTTTAGTTTAGTTATAGTTAAGAGTTTAGAGTTTTACCTTAGAGTCTTAGCTTAAAGTTTTAGTTAGAGTTCTAGTTTAGTTTAGTTTTAGTTTAGAGTTTTAGCTTAAAGTCTTAGCTTAGAGTTTTATTTTGAGTTCTAGCTTAGTTTATTTTTAGTTTAGAGTTTTAGCTTAGAGTCTCAGCTTAGAGTCTTAGTTAGAGTTGAAGTTTAGTGTAATTATAGTTAAGAGTTTAGAGTATTAGTCTAGAGTCTTAGCTTAGAGTTTAGTTAGAGTTGAAGTTTAGTTTAGTTATAGTTAAGAGTTTGGAGTTTTAGCTTAGAGTCTTAGCTTAGAGTTTTAGTTAGAGTTCTAGTTTAGTGTAGTTTTAGTTAAGAGTTTGGAGTTTTACCTTAGAGTCTTAGCTTAAAGTTTTAGTTAGAGTTGAAGTTTAGTTATAGTTAAGAGTTTAGAGTTTTAGCTTAGAGTCTTAGCTTAGAGTTTCAGTTATGGTTCTATTTTTGTTTATTTTTAGTTTAGAGTTTGAGCTTAGAGTCTTAGATTAGAGTTTTAGTTAGAGTTGAAGTTTAGTTTAGTTATAGTTAAGAGTTTAGAGTTTTAGCCTAGAGTCTTAGCTTAGAGTTTAGTTAGAGTTTAAGTTTAGTTTAGTTTTAGTTAAGAGTTTAGAGTTTTATACTATAGTCTTAGCATAGAGTTTTATTTAGAGTTGTAGGTTAGTTTAGTTTTAGTTAAGAGTTTAGAGTTTTAGCCTAGAGTCTTAGCTTAGAGTTTTAGTTAGAGTTTAAGTTTATTTTAGTTATAGTTAAGAGTTTAGAGTTTTATCATAGAGTCTTAGCTTGGAGTTTTAGTTAGAGTTGAAGTTTAGTTAAGTTTTATTTAAGAGTTTAGAGTTTTACCTTAGATTTTTAGCCTAGTTTTAGGTTAACTTAGTTTTAGGTTTAACTTAGTTTTAGTTAAGAGTTTTAGCTTAGAGTCTTAGCTTAGAGTTTTAATTAGAGCTGAAGTCTAGTGTAGTTTTAGTTAAGAGTCTAGAGTTTTAGCTTAGAGTCTTAGCTTTGAGTTTCAGTTAGAGTTCTAGTTTAGTTAAGAGTTTAGAGTTTTAGCCTAGAGTCTTAACTTAGAGTTTTAGTTAGAGTTGAGGTTTAGTTTAGTTATAGTTAAGAGTTTAGAGTTTTACCTTAGAGTCTTAGCTTAGAGTTTTAGTTAGAGTTTTAGTTTAGTTTAGTTTTGGTTAAGAGTTTAGAGTTTTAGCTTAGAGTCTTAGCTTAGAGTTGTAGTTTAGTTTAGTTATAATTTAGAGTTTTACCTTAGAGTCTTAGCTTACAGTTTTAGTTAGAGTTCTAGTTTTGTTTATTTTTAGTTAAGAGTTTTGCCTTTGAGTCTTAGCTTAGAGTTTTAGTTAGAGCTGAAGTTTAGTTTAGTTATAGTTAAGATTTTAGAGTTTTAGCCTAGAGTCTTAGCTTAGAGTTCTAGTTAGAGTTCTAGTTTAGTTTATTTTAAGTTAAGAGTTTTACCTTAGAGTCTTAGCTTAGAGTTTTAGATAGAGCTGAAGTTTAGTTTAGTTATAGTTAAGAGTTTAGAGTTTTAGCCTAGAGTCTTAGCTTAGAGTTTAGTTTAGAGTTGTAGTTTGGTTACAGTTCAGAGTTTAGAGTTATAGCTTAGAGTCTTAGCTTAGAATTTTAGTTAGAGTTCTAGTCTAGTTTAGTTTTAGTTAAGAGTTTAGAGTTTTAGCCTAGAGTCTTAGCTTAGAGTTTTAGTTAGAGTTGACGTTTAGTTTAGTTAAAGTTAAGAGTTTAGAGTTTTAGCTTAGAGTTTTAGTTAGAGTTTTATTTTAGTTTAGCTAGGGGTTCAGTGCTTTAACACATTCTGTTATCCTATAGTCTTAGTTGGTGTTGAATTTTATTTTAGTTATAAATAAATGTTCAGAGCTTCAAATTAAAGTCTTAACTTAGACTTTTAGTTAGACTTCTAGTTTAGTTTTAGTTAAGATTTTGGTGTTTTATCTTGGAGTCTTAGCTTAGAGTTTTAGTTAGAGTTCTAGTTTAGTTTAGTTTTAGTTAGGCGTTTAGAGTTTTACCCTTGAGTCTTTACCTAGAGTTTTATTTAGAGTTGAATTTTAGTTCAGTTTCAGTTATAAGTTTGGACTTTTAGCTTAGAGTCATAGCTTATAGTTTTAACTACAGCTGTTTTTGAGTTTATTTTTTGTTAAGAGCTTTAGCCTAGAGTCTTAGGTTTCAATTTTAGTTAGAGTTGAAGTTTAGCTTAGTTACAGTTAAGTGTTTAGAGTTTTAGAGTGTTTAGAGTCTTAGCTAGAGTTTTAGCCTAGAGTCCTAGCTTAGAGTTGAAGTTTAGTAATAGTTAAGGTTTTAAAGTTTTAGTCTAGATCCTTAGCTTATAGTTTTTGTAAAAGTTCTAGTTTAGTTTAGTTTTAGTTAAGAGTTGTAGCTTAGAATTTTACCCTGGAGCCCTAGCCTTGAGTTTAGTTTGGGTTGTATTATAGTTTTAGCTATAGTTAAGAGTTCAGAATTTTAGCTTAGAGTCTTAGCTTAGAGTTTTAGTTAGAGTTGAAGTTTACTTAAGTTATAGTTAAGAGTTTAGTGTTTTAGCTTAGAGTCTTAGCTTAAAGTTTTAGTTCGAGTTCTAGTTTAGTTTAGTTTTAGTTAGAGTTGAAGTTTAGTTTAATTATAGTTAAGAGTTCAAAATTTTAGCTTAGAGTCTTAGCTTAGAGTTTTTAGTTAGAGTTGAAGTTTAGTTTAGTTATAGTTAAGAGTTTAGAGTTTTAGCTTAGACTCTTAGCTTAGAGTTTTAGCTACAGTTCTATTTTAGTTTAGTTTTAGTTAAGAGTTTTAAATTAGAATTTTAGCCTGGAGTCCTAGCTTAGAGTTTTAGTTAGAGATGAAGTTTAGTTTAGTTATAGTTGAGAGTTTAAAGTTTTAGCTTAGAGTTTTAGTTAGAGTTCTAGTTAGAGTTAAAGTTTATTTTAGTAATAGTTAAGAGTTTAGAGTTTTATCTGAAAGTCTTAGCTTAGAGTTTTTGTTAGAGTTCTAGTTTAGTTTTAGTTAAGAGTTTAGAGTTTTACCTTAGAGTCTTAGCTTAGAGTTTTAGTTAGAGTTATAGTTTAGTTTAGTTATAGTTAAGAGTTTTAGCTTTGAGTCTTAGCTTAGAGTTTTTGTTAGAGTTCTAATTTAGTTTATTTTTAGTTAAGAGTTTAGAGTTTTAGCTTGGAGTATTAGCTTAGAGATTCAGTTAGAGTTGAAGTTTGGTTTAGTTACAGTTAAGAGTTTAGAGTTTTAACTTAGAGTTTTAGCCTAGAGTCCAAGCTTAGAATTTTAGTTAGAGTTCTGGTTTAGTTTAGCTTTAGTTAAGAGTTTTGGCTTAGAGTTTTAGCCTACAGTCATAGCTTAGTCTTTTCGTTAGAGGTGAAGTTTAGTTTAGTTAAAGCTAAGAGTTTAGAGTTTTAGATAGTTAAGAGTTTAGAATTTTAGCTCAGAGTCTTAGCTTAGAGTTTTAGTTAGAGATCTAATTTGGTTAAGTTTTAGTTAAGAGTTTTAGCTTTGAGTTTTAACCTAGATTCCTAGCTTAGAGTTTTATTAGAGTCGAAGTTTAGCTTAGTTATAGTTAAGAGTTTAGAGTTTTAGCTTAGAGTCTTAGCTTAGAGTTTTAGTTAGAGTTCTAGTTTAGATTAGTTTTAGTTAAGAGTTTTAGCGTATAGTTTTAGCCTTACAGTCTTAGCTTAGAGATTTAGTTCGAGTTGAAGTTTAGTTTAGTTTTAACTAACAGTTTAGAGTTTTAGAGTTTTAGCTTAGAGTCTTAGCTTAGAGTTTTAGTTAGAGTTTTAGTTTAGTTTAGTTTTAGTTAAGAGTTTTAGCTTAGAGTTTTATCCTATATTCCTAGAATAGAGTTTTAGTTAGATTTGAATTTTAGTTTAGTTATAGTTAAGAGTTTAGAGTTTTAGCTTAGAGTCTTAGCTTAGAATTTTAGTTAGAGTTAAAGTTTAGTTTAGTTACAGTTAAGTCTTTAGAGTTTTAGCTTAGAGTTTTAGCCTAGAGTCTTAACTTAGAGTTGAAGCTTAACTTTATTTATAGTTAAGAGTTTTAGGTTAGAGTCTAAGCTTAGAGTTTTAGTTATAGTTGTAGTTTAGGTTAGTTTTAGTTAAGGGTTTAGAGTTTTAGCTTAGAGTCTTGGCTTAGATTTTTAGTTAGAGTTGAAGTTTAGTTTAGTTATAGTTAAGAGTTTAGAGTTTTACCTTAGAGTCTTAGCTTAAAGTTTTAGTTAGAGTTCTAGTTTAGTTTAGTTTTAGTTTAGAGTTTTATCTTATAGTCTTAGCTTAGAGTTTGATTTTGAGTTCTAGCTTAGTTTATTTTTAGTTTAGAGTCTTAGCTTAGAGTCTCAGCTTAGAGTTTTAGTTAGAGTTGAAGTTTAGTTAAGATATAGTTAAGAGTTTAGAGTTTTAGCTTAGTGTGTTAGCTTAGAGCTTTAGTTACAGTTCAAGTTTAGTTTAGTTATAGTTAAGATTTTGGAGTTTTAGCTTAGAGTATTAGATTAGAGTTATTTTTAGAGTTTTAGTTTAGTTATAGTTAAGAGATTAGAGTTTTAGCTTAGAGTCTTAGCTTAAAGTTTTAGTTAGAGTTGAAGTTCAGTTATAGTTAAGAGTTTAGAGTTTTTGCTTAGAGTCTTAGCTTAGAGTTTTAGTTAGAGTTGAATTTTAGTTTAGTTATAGTTAAGAGTTTAAGTTTTAGCTTAGAGTCTTAGCTTAGAGTTTTAGTTAGAGTTATAGTTTAGTTTAGTTTTAGTTAGAGTTATAGTTTTGTTTTAGTTAAGAGTTTAGAGTTTTATCTTAGAGTCATAGCTTAGAGTTTTAGTTAGAGTTCTAGTTTAGTTTAGTTTTCGTTCAGAGTTTTAGCTTAGATTTTTAGCTTAGAGTCTTAGATTAAAATTTTATTTAGAGTTGAAATTTAGTTTAGGAATAGTTAAGAATTTAGAGCTTTAGCTTGGAGCTTTAGCCTAGTGTTTTAGTTCGAGTTAAAGTTTACTTTATTTTCAGTTAAGGCTTTATAATTTTAGCTTAGAGCCTTAGCTTAGAGTTTTAGTTAGAGTTGAAGTTTAGTTTAGTTAAGAGTTTTAGCGCAGAGTTTTAGCTTAGAGTCATAGCTTAGAGTTTTAGTTAGAGTTGAAGTTTAGTTTAGTTATAGTTAAGTGTTTAGAGTTTTAGGTTAAAGTCTTAGCTTAGAGTTTTTGTTAGAGTTCTAGTTTAGTTTAGTTTTAGTTAAGAGTTTAGAGTTTTACATTAGAGTGTTATCTTAGAGTTTTATTTAGAGTTAAAGTTTAGTTTATTTAAGAGTTTAGAGTTTTACATTAGAGTCTTAGCCTAGAGTTTTAATTAGAGTTGAAGTTTAGTTTAGTTATAGTTTGAGTTTGTTACAGTTATAGTAGAGTTTGGAGTTTTAGCTTAGAGTGATAGCTTAGAGTTTTAGTTACAGTTGTAGTTTGATTTATTTTTAGTTAAGAGCTTAGAGTTTTAGCCTAGAGTCTTAGCTTAGAGTTTAAGTTAGAGTTCTAGTTTAGTTTAGTTTTAGTTAAGCGTTTAGAGTTTTAGTTTGGAGTCTTACCTTAGAGCTTCAGTTAGAGTTGAAGTTTTGTTTAGTTACAGTTAAGAGTTTAGAGTTTTAGCTTATATTTTTAGCCTAGAGTCTTAGCTTAGAGTTTTTAGTTAGAGTTGAAGTTTAGTTTAGTTATAGTTAAGAGTTTAGAGTTTTAGCTTAGAGTCCTAGCTTAGAGTTTTAGTTAGAGTTCTAGTTTAGTTTAGTTTTAGTTAAGAGTTTTAGTTTAGAGTTTTACTTTAGACACTTAGTTAGAGTTCTAGTTTAGTTTAATTTTAGTTAAGAGTTTAGAGTTTTACCTTAGAGTCGTAGTTTAGAGTTTTAATTAGAGTTGAAGTTTAGTTTAGTTATAGTTTAGAGTTTTAGCCTAGAGTCATATCTCAGAGTTTTAGTTAGAGTTATAGTTTAGTTTATTTTTAGTTAAGAGCTTAGAGTTTTATCCTAGAGTCTTAGCTTAGAGTCTTAGTTAGAGTTGAAGTTTAGTTTAGTTACAGTTAAGTGTTTAGAGTTTTAGCTTATAGTTTTAGCTTAGAGTCTTAGCTTAGAGTTGAAGTTTAGTTTTAGTTTTAGTTAAGAGTTTAGAGTTTTAGCTTAGAGTCTTAGCTTAGAGTTTTTGTTAGAGTTCTAGTTTAGTTTATTTTTAGTTAAGAGTTTAGAGTTTTAGCCTAGAGTCATAGCTTTGAGTTTTAGTTAGAGTTGAAGTTTACTTTATTTATAGTTGAGAGTTTAGAGATTTTAGCTTAGAGTATTAGCTTAGAGTTTTAGATAGAGTTGAAGTTTAGTTTAGTTATATCTAAGAGTTTAGAGTTTTACCTTAGAGTCTTAGCTTATAGTTTTAGTTAGAGTTCTAGTTTAGTTTAGTTTTAGTTTAGAGTTTTAGCTTAAAGTCTTAGCTTAGAGTTTTATTTGGAGTTCTAGCTTAGTTTATTTTTAGTTTAGAGTTTTAGCTTAGAGTCTCAGCTTAGAGTCTTAGTTAGAGTTGAAGTTTAGTTTAATTATAGTTAAGAGTTTAGAGTATTAGTCTAGAGTCTTAGCTTAGAGTTTAATTAGAGTTGAAGTTTAGTTTAGTTACAGTTATGAGTTTGGAGTTTTAGCCTAGAGTCTTAGCTTAGAGTATAGTTTAGAGCTGTAGTTTGGTTACAGGTAATATTTTAGAGTTATAGCTTAGAGTCTTAGCTTAGAATTTTAGTTAGAGTTCTAGTATAGTTTAGTTTTAGTTACGAGTTTAGAGTTTTACCCTAGAGTCTTAGCTTAGAATTTTAGTTAGAGTTGACGTTTAGTTTAGTTATAGTTAAGAATTTAGAGTTTTAGCTTAGAGTCTTAGTTAGAGTTTTAGGTAGAGTTCTAGTTTAGTTTAGTTTTAGCTAGGAGTTTAGTGTTTTAGCATAGTGTGTCATCCTAGGGTTTTAGTTCGAGAAGTAGTTTGAAGTTTAGTTATAATTAAATGTTCAGAGCTTTAGAATAAATTCTTAACTTGGAGTTTTAGTTGGACTTTTAGTTTAGTTAAGTTTTAGTTAAGAGTTTGGTGTTTTATCTTTGACTCTTAGCTTAGAGTTTTAGTTAGAGTTCTAGTTTAATTTAGTTTTAGTTAAGAGTTTATAGTTTTACCTTTGAGTCTTAACCTATATTTTTATTTAGAGTTGAAGTTTAGTTCAGTTTCAGTTATAAGTTTGAACTTTTACCTTAGAGTGACAGATTAGAGTTTTAGCTACAGTTGTAGTTTAGTTTATTTTTTGTTAAGAGCATAGAGTTTTATCCTAGAGTCTTAGATTATAATTTTAGTTAGAGTTGAAGTTTAGCTTAGTTAAAGTTAA
This sequence comes from Artemia sp. Qi Xiang Cuo, assembly GCF_049724085.1. NCBI lineage: Eukaryota > Metazoa > Arthropoda > Branchiopoda > Anostraca > Artemiidae > Artemia > Artemia sp. Qi Xiang Cuo. Next base: position 42,017,617 of record NC_142809.1, on the reverse strand, counting down.
GTGTTTAGAGTTTTAGAGTGTTTAGAGTCTTAGCTAGAGTTTTAGCCTATAGTCCTAGCTTAGAGTTGAAGTTTAGTTATAGTTAAGAGTTTAGAGTATTAGCTTCGAGTCTTAGCTTAGAGTTTTAGTTAGAGTTCTAGTTTAGGTTAGTTTTAGTTCAGAGTTTAGAGTTTTAGCCTAGAGTTTAGCTTAGAGTTGAAGTTTAGTTTAGTTATAGTTAAGAGTTCAGAGTTTTAGCTTAGAGTCCTAGCTTAGAGTTTTCGTTTGAGTTGAAGTTTACTTAAGTTATAGTTAAGAGTTTAGTGTTTTAGCTTAGAGTCTTAGCTTAAAGTTTTAGTTAGAGTTCTAGTTTAGTTTAGTTTTAGTTAGAGTTGAAGTTTAGTTTAATTATAGTTAAGAGTTCAAAATTTTAGCTTAGAGTCTTAGCTTAGAGTTTTTGTTAGAGTTGAAGTTTACTTAAGTTATATTTAAGAGTTTAGAGTTTTAGGTTAGAGTCTTAGTTTAGTGTTTTAGTTAGAGTTTTAGTTTAGTTTAGTTTTAGTTAAGAGTTTTAAATTAAAGTTTTAGCCTAGAGTCTTAGCTTAGAGTTTTTAGTTAGAATTGAAGTTTAGTTTAGTTATAGTTATGAGTTTAGAGTTTTAGCCTAGAGTCTTAGCTTAGAGTTTTATTTTGAGTTGAAGTTTAGTTTAGTTATAGTTAAGAGTGTAGAGTTTTAGCTGAAAGTCTTAGCTTATATTTTTAGTTAGAGTTCTAGTTTAGTTTAGTTTTAGTTAAGAGTTTAGAGTTTTACCTTAGAGTGTTATCTTAGAGTTTTAGTCAGAGTTGTATTTTAGTTTAGTTTTAGTTAAGAGTTTTAGCTTAGAGTCTTAGCTTAGAGTTTTAGTTAGAGTTCTAGTTTAGTTTAGTTTTAGTTAAGAGTTTAGAGTTTTAGCTTGGAGTCTTAGCTTAGAGCTTCAGTTAGAGTTGACGATTGGTTTAGTTACAGTTAAGAGTTTAGAGTTTTAGCTTAGAGTTTTAGCCTAGAGTCCAAGCTTAGAGTTTTAGTTACAGTTCCAGTTTAGTTTAGTTTTAGTTAAGAGTTTTGGCTTAGAGTTTTAGCCTACAGTCATAGCTTAGTCTTTTCGTTAGAGGTGAAGTTTAGTTTAGTTAAAGCTAAGAGTTTAGAGTTTTAGCTAGTTAAGAGTTTAGAGTTTTAGCTTAGAGTCTTAGCTTAGACTTTTAGTTAGAGATCTAGTTTGGTTAAGTTTTAGTTAAGAGTTTTAGCTTTGAGTTTTAACCTAGATTCCTAACTTAGAGTTTTATTAGAGTCGAAGTTTAGCTTAGTTATAGTTAAGAGTTTAGAGTTTTAGCTGAGAGTCTTAGCTTCGAGTTTTAGTTAGAGTTCTAGTCTAGTTTAGTTTTATTTAAGAGTTTTTGCTTAGAGTTTTTGCCTACAGTCTTAGCTTAGAGATTTAGTTAGAGATGAAGTTTAGTTTAGTTATAGCTAAGAGTTTCTAGTTTTAGATTTTTAGCTTAGAGTCTTAGCTTAGAATTTTAGTTAAAGTTGTAGTTTGGTTTTAGTTAAGAGTTTTAGCTTAGAGTTTTAGCCTAGATTCCTTGCATAGAGTTTTATTTAGAGTTGAATTTTAGTTCAGTTATAGTTAAGAGTTTAGAGTTTTAGCTTAGAGTCATAGCTTAGAATTTTAGTTAGAGTTAAAGTTTAGTTTAGTTACAGTTAAGTCTTTAGAGTTTTAGCTTAGAGTTTTAGCCTAGAGTCTTAACTTAGAGTTTAAGTTTAATTTTAGTTATAGTTAAGAGTTTTAGCTTAGAGTCTTAGCTTAGAGTTTTAGTTATAGTTATAGTTTAGTTTAGTTTTAGTTAAGAGTTTAGAGTTTTAGACTAGAGTCATAGCTTTGAGTTTTAGTTAGAGTTGAAGTTTACTTTAGTTATAGTTAAGAGTTTTTAACTTAGAGTCTTAGCTTATAGTTTTTAGTCAGAGTTCTAGTTTAGTTTAGTTTTAGTTTATAGTTTGGAGTTTTAGCTTAGAGTCTTAGCTTAGAGTTTGATTTGGAGTTCTAGCTTAGTTTATTTTTAGTTTATAGTCTTAGCTTAGAGTCTCAGCTTAGAGTTTTAGTTAGAGTTGAAGTTTAGTTAAGATATAGTTAAGAGTTTAGAGTTTTAGCCTAGTGTGTTAGCTTAGAGTTTAGTTAGAGTTCAAGTTTAGTTTAGTTATAGTTAATATTTTGGAGTTTTAGCTTAGAGCCATATCTTAGAGTTATTTTTAGAGTTCTAGTTTAGTTTATTTTTAGTTGAGTTTAGAGTTTTAGCTTAGAGTCTTAGCTTAAAGTTTTAGTTAGAGTTGAAGTTCAGTTATAGTTAAGAGTTTAGAGTTTTTGCTTAGAGTCTTAGCTTAGAGTTTTAGTTAGAGTTGAAGTTTAGTTTAGTTATAGTTAAGAGTTTTAGCTTTGAGTCATATCTTAGATTTTTTGTTAGAGTTCTAGTTTAGTTTAGTTTTAGTTAGAGTTCTAGTTTTGTTTTAGTTAAGAGTTTAGAGTTTTAGCTTAGAGTCATAGCTTAGAGTTTTAGTTAGATTTCTAGTTGAGTTTAGTTTTAGTTCAGAGTTTTAACATATATTCTTATCCTATAGTATTAGATTACAATTTTAGTTAGAGTTAAAGTTTAGTTGAGTAATAGTTAAGAGTTTAGAGTTTTAGCTTAGAGTCTTATCCTAGAGTTTTAGTTAGAGTTCAAGTTTAGTTTAGTTATAGTTAAGACTTTAGAATTTTAGCTTAGAGCCTTAGCTTAGAGTTTTAGTTAGAGTTAAAGTTTAGTTTAGTTAAGAGTTTTAGCGCAGATTTTTGGCCTAGAGTTATAGCTTAGAGTTTTAGTTAGAGTTGAAGTTTAGTTTAGTTATAGTTAAGTGTTTAGAGTTTTAGGTTGGAGTCTTAGCTTAGAGTTTTAGTTAGAGTTCTAGTTTAGTTTAGTTTCAGTTAAGAGTTTAGAGTTTTACCTTAGAGTCTTAGATTAGAGTTATAGTTAGAGTTGAATTTTAGTTTAGTTAAGAGTTTAGAGTTTTAGATTAGAGTCTTAGCTTAGAGTTTTAGTTAGAGTTAAAGTTTAGTTTAGTTAAGGTTTTAGAGTTTTAGATTAGAGTTATAGCTTAGAGTTTTAGTTAGAGTTATAATTTAATTTATTTTTAGTTAAGAGATTAGAGTTTTAGCCTAGAGTCTTAGCTTAGAGTCTTAGTTAAAGTTCTAGTTTAGTTTATTTTTAGTTAAGAGTTTAGAGTTTTAGTTTTGAGTCTTAGATTAGAGTTTCAGGTAGAGCTTAAGTTTTGTTTAGTAATAGTTAATAGTTTCGATTTCTATCCTAGAGTTTTAGAATAGAGTCTTAGCTTAGAGTTTTAGTTAGAGTTGAAGTTTAGTTTAGTTATAGTTAAGAGCTTAGAGTTTTAGCTTAGAGTCTTAGCTTAGAGTCTTAGCTTAGAGTTTTAGTTAGAGTTATAGTTTAGTTTAGTTTTAGTTAAGAGTTTTAGTTTAGAGTTTTACTTTAGAGTTTTAGTTAGAGTTCTAGTTTAGTTTAATTTTAGTTAAGAATTTAGAGTTTTACCTTAGACTCTTAGCCTAGAGTTTTAATTAGAGTTGAAGTTTAGTTTAGTTATAGTTTGAGTTTAGCTTAGAGTTTTATTTAGAGTTATAGTTTAGTTTAATTATAGTTAAGAGTTTAGAGTCTTAGCATAGAGTCATAGCTTAGAGTTTTAGTTAGATTTGAAGTTTATTTTAGTTACAGTTAAATGTTTAGATTTTTAGCTTAGAGTTTTAGCCTAGAGTCATAGCTTAGAGTTGAAGTTTAGTTTTAGTTTTAGTTAAGAGTTTAGAGTTTTAGCTTAGAGTCTCAGCTTAGAGTTTTAGTTATAGTTCTAGTTTAGTTTAGTTTTAGTTAAGAGTATAGAGTTTTAGCCTAGAGTCATAGCTTTGAGTTTTAGTTAGAGTTGAAGTTTACTTTAGTTATAGTTAAGAGTTTAGAGTTTTAGCTTAGAGTCTTAGCTTAGAGTTTTAGTTAGAGTTGAAGTTTAGTTTAGTTTTAGTTAAGATTTTAGAGTTTTACCTTTGAGTCTTATCTTATAGTTTTAGTTAGAGTTTTATTTTAGTTTAGTTTTAGTTAAGAGTTTTAGCTTAAAGTCTTAGCTTAGAGTTTTATTTGGAGTTCTAGCTTAGTTTATTTTTAGTTTAGAGTTTTAGCTTAGAGTCTCAGCTTAGAGTCTTAGTTAGAGTTGAAGTTTAGTTTAATTATAGTTAAGAGTTTAGAGTTTTAGCTTAGAGTCTTAGATTTGAGTTTAGCTAGTGTTGAAGTTTAGTTTAGTTATAGTTAATAGTTTAGAGTTTTAGCTTAGAGTTATAGCTTAGAGTTTTTTTTAGATTTCTAGTTTAGTGTAGTTTTAGTTAAGAGTTTAGAGTTTCAGCTTAGAGTCTTATCTTAGATTTTTATCTAGAGTTAAAGTTTAGCTTAGTTAATAGTTAAGAGTTTTAGCTTAGAGTCTTAGCTTAGAGTTTTAGTTAGGGTTCTAGTTTAGTTTAGTTTTAGTTTAGAGTTTGAGCCTAGAGTCATGGCTTAGAGTTTTAGTTAGAGTTGTATTTTAGTTTGGTTATAGTTAAGAGTTTAGAGTTTTAGCCTAGAGTCTTAGCTTAGAGTTTAGTTAGAGTTTAAGTTTAGTTTAGTTTAGTTATAGTTAAGAGTTTAGAGTTGTAGCTTAGAGTCTTAGCTTAGAGTTTTAGTTAGAGTTCAAGTTTAGTTTAGTTTTAGTTAAGAGTCTTGAGTTTTAGCCTAGAGTCTTAGCATAAAGTTTAGTTAGAATTTAATTTTAGTTTAGTTTAGTTATAGTTAAGAGTTTAGAGTTTTAGCCTAGAGTCTTAGCTTAGAGTTTTAGTTAGAGTTGAAGTTTAGTTTAGTTTCAGTTAAGAGTTTAGAGTTTTACCTTAGAGTTTTAGCCTAGTTTTAGGTTAACTTAGTTTTAGGTTTAACTTAGTTTTAGTTTAGAGTTTTAGCTTAGAGTCTTAGCTTATAGTTTCAGTTAGAGTTCTAGTTTAGTTAAGAGTTTAGAGTTTTACCATAGAGTCTTAGATTAGAGTTTTAGTTAGAGTTGAGGTTTAGCTTAGTTACAGTTAAGAGTTTAGAGTTTTACCTTAGAGTCTTAGCTTAGAGTTTTAATTAGAGCTGAAGTTTATCTTAGTTATAGTTAAGAGTTTAGAGTTTTAGCTTAGAGTCTTAGCTTAGAGTTTTTGTTAGAGTTCTAGTTTAGTTAAGAGTTTAGACTTTTAGCCTAGAGTCTTAACTTAGAGTTTTAGTTAGAGTTGAGGTTTAGCTTAGTTACAGTTAAGAGTTTAGAGTTTTACCTTAGAGTCTTAGCTTAGAGTTTTAGTTAGAGTTTTAGTTTAGTTTAGTTTTAGTTAAGAGTTTAGAGTTTTAGCTTAGAGTCTTAGCTTAGAGTTGAAGTTTAGTTTAGTTATAATTTAGAGTTTTACCTTAGAGTCTTAGCTTACAGTTTTAGTTAGAGTTCTAGTTTTGTTTATTTTTAGTTAAGAGTTTTGCCTTTGAGTCTTAGCTTAGAGTTTTAGTTAGAGCTGAAGTTTAGTTTAGTTATAGTTAAGATTTTAGAGTTTTAGCCTAGAGTCTTAGCTTAGAGTTCTAGTTAGAGTTCTAGTTTAGTTTATTTTAAGTTAAGAGTTTTACCTTTGAGTCTTTGCTTAGAGTTTTAGCTAGAGTTGAAGTTTAGTTTAGTTACAGTTAAGAGTTTAGAGTTTTAGCCTAGAGTCTTAGCTTAGAGTATAGTTTAGAGTTGTAGTTTGGTTACAGTTAAGAGTTTAGAGTTATAGCTTAGAGTCTTAGCTTAGAATTTTAGTTAGAGTTCTAGTATAGTTTAGTTTTAGTTAAGAGTTTAGAGTTTTAACCTAGAGTATTATCTTATAGTTTTAGTTAGAGTTGAATCTTAGTTTAGTTATAGTTAAGAGTTTAGAGTTTTACCTTAGACTTTTAGCTTGACTTTTAGTTAGAGTTCTAGTTTAGTTTTAGTTAGGAGTTCAGAGTTTTAGCTTAGTGTTTTATCATAGAGTTTTAGATATAGTTGTAGTTTAGTTTAGTTATAGATAAGAGTTTAGAGTTTTAAGTTAGAGTCTTAGATTGGAGTTTTAGTTATAGTTCTAGTTTAGTTATGTTTTAGTTAAGAGTTTGGAGTTTTAGCTTGGAGTTTTAGTTTAGACTTTTAGTTAGAGTTATAGTTTAGTTTAGTTTTAGTTAAGAGTTTACAGTTTTACCCTAGAGTCTTAGCTTAGAGTTTTAATTAGAGTTGAAGTTTAGTTTAGTTATAGTTAAGAGTTTGGAGTTTTAGCTTAGAGTGATAGCTTAGAGTTTTAGTTACAGTTGTAGTTTAGTTTATTTTTAGTTAAGAGTTTTAGCCTAGAGTCTTAGCTTAGAGTTTTAGTTAGAGTTGAAGTTTAGCTTAGTTACAGTTAAGTGTTTAGAGTTTTAGAGTGTTTAGAGTCTTAGCTAGAGTTTTAGCCTAGAGTCCTAGCTTAGAGTTGAAGTTTAGTTATAGTTAAGAGTTTAGAGTTTTAGCTTAGATTCTTAGCTTAGAGTTTTAGTTAGAGTTATAGTTTAGTTTAGTTTTAGTTAAGAGTTTAGAGTTTTAGCCTAGAGTCTTAGCTTTGAGTTTTAGTTAGAGTTGAAGTTTAGTTTAGTTATAGTTAAGAGTTCAGAATTTTATCTTAGAGTCTTAGCTTAGAGTTTTCGTTAGAGTTGAAGTTTACTTAAGTTATAGTTAAGAGTTTAGTGTTTTAGCTTAGAGTCTTAGCTTAGAGTTTTAGTTCGAGTTCTAGTTTAGTTTAGTTTTAGTTAGAGTTGAAGTTTAGTTTAATTATAGTTAAGAGTTCAAAATTTTAGCTTAGAGTCTTAGCTTAGAGTTTTTGTTAGAGTTGAAGTTTACTTAAGTTATAGTTAAGAGTTTAGTTTTTTAGCTTAGAGTCTTAGCTTAGAGATTTAGTTAGAATTCTAGTTTATTTTAGTTTTAGTTAAGAGTTTTAAATTAGAGTCTTAGCCTATAGTCTTATATTAGAGTTTTAGTTAGAGTTGAAGTTTAGTTTTGTTTTAGTTATGAGTTTAGAGTTTTAGCCTAGAGTCTTAGCTTAGAGTTTGATTTTGAATTGAAGTTCATTTTAGTTTTTGTTGAGAGTTTAGAGTTTTACCTGAGAGTATTAACTTAGAGTTTTTGTTGGAGTTCTAGTTTAGTTTTAGTTAAGAGTTTAGAGTTTTACCTTGGAGTCTTAGATTAGAATTTTAGTTAAAGTTGAAGTTTAGTTTATTTACAGTTAAGAGTTTTAGCTTGGAGTCTTAGCTTAGAGTGTTTGTTAGAGTTCTAGTTTAGTTTATTTTTAGTTAAGAGTTTAGAGTTTTAGCTTGGAGTCTTAGCTTAGAGCTTCAGTTAGAGTTGACGATTAGTTTAGTTAAAGTTAAGAGTTTAGAGTTTTAGCTTAGAGTTTTATCCTAGAGTCCAAGCTTAGAGTTTTAGTTACAGTTCCAGTTTAGTTTAGTTTTAGTTAAGAGTTTTGGCTTAGAGTTTTAGCCTACAGTCATAGCTTAGTCTTTTCGTTAGAGGTGAAGTTTAGTTTAGTTAAAGCTAAGAGTTTAGAGTTTTAGCTAGTTAAGAGTTTAGAGTTTTAGCTTAGAGTCTTAGCTTAGACTTTTAGTTAGAGTTCTAGTTTAGTTTAGTTTTAGTTAAGAGTTTTAGCTTAGAGTTTTATCCCAGATTCTTAGCTTAGAGTTTTAGTTAGAGTTGCAGTTTAGTTTACTTATTGTTAAGAGTTTATAGTTTTATCTTAGATTATTATCTTAGAGTTTTAGTTAGAGTTTAAGTTTAGTTTAATTTTAGTTAAGAGTTTTAGATTAGAGTTTTAGCCTAGAGTCTTAGCTTAGAGAATTATTTAGATTTGAATTTTAGTTTATTTATATTTAACAGTTTATAGTTTTCGATTTTTAGCTTAGAGTCTTATATTAGAGTTTGAATTAAATCAGTATTTTAGTTTCTGTTTAATTTAGAGTTTCAGCTTAGAGTTTTATACTATAGTCCTAGCATAGAGTTTAATTTATAGTTAAATTTAAGTTAAGTTATACTTAAGAGTGTGAAGTTTTAGCTTAGAGTCATAGATTAGAGTTTTAGTTAGAGTTGAAGTTTAGTTTAGTTAAAGTTAATTGTTTAGAGTTTTAGCTTAGAATTTTAGCTTAGAGTCTTAGCTTAGAGTTGAAGTTTAGTTTTAGTTTTAGTTAAGAGTTTTGAGTTTTAGCTTAGAGTCTTAGCTTAGAGTTTTAGTTATAGTTATAGTTTAGTTTAGTTTTAGTTAAGAGTTTAGAGTTTTAGCCTAGAGTCATAGCTTTGAGTTTTAGTTAGAGTTGAAGTTTACTTTAGTTATAGTTAAGAGTTTAGAGTTTTACCTTAGAGTCTTAGCTTAAAGTTTTAGTTAGAGTTCTAGTTTAGTTTAGTTTTAGTTTAGAGCTTTAGCTTAGAGTCTTAGCTTAGAGTTTGAGTTAGAGTTATAGCTTAGTTTAGTTTTAGTTTAGAGTCTTAGCTTAGAGTATTAGCTTAGAGTTTTCGTTAGAGTTGAAGTTTAGTTTAGTTATAGTTAAGAGTTTAGAGTTTTAGCATAGAGTCTTAGCTTAGAGTTTAGTTATAGTTGAAGTTTATTGTAGTTATATTTAAGAGTTTGGAGTTTTAGATTAGAGTCTTAGATTAGAGTTTTAGTTAGAGTTATAGTTTAGTTTAGTTTTATTTAAGAGTTTGGAGTTTTACCTTATATTCTTAGCTTAGAGTTTTAGTTAGAGTTGAAGTTTAGTTATAGTTAAGAGTTTAGAGTTTTAGCTTAGAGTCTTAGCTTAGAGTTTTAGTTAGAGTTAGAGTTGAGTTAGGATCAGTTAGTTAGAGTTGAAGTTTAGTTTAGTTATAGTTAAGAGTTTAGAGTTTTAGCCTAGAGTCTTAGCTTAAAGTTTAGTTAGAATTTAAGTTTAGTTTAGTTTAGTTATAGTTAAGAGTTTAGAGTTGTAGCCTAGAGTCTTAGCATAGAGTTTTAGTTAGAGTTCTAGTTTAGTTTAGTTTTAGTTAAGAGTTTAGAGTTTTAGCCTAGAGTCTTAGCTTAGAGTTTAGTTAGAGTTTAAGTTTAGTTTACTTTAGTTATAGTTAAGAGTTTAGAGTTTTATCATAGAGTCTTAGCTTAGAGTTTTAGTTATGGTTGAAGTTTAGTTTAGTTATAGTTCAAAGTTTTACCTTAGAGTCATAGCTTAGAGTTTTTGTTAGAGTTCTAGTTTAGTTTAGTTTTATTTAAGAGTTTAGAGTTTTACCTATGAGTTTTAGCCTAGTTTTAGGTTAACTTAGTTTTAGGTTTAACTTAGTTTTAGTTAAGATGTTTAGCTTAGAGTCTTAGCTTAGAGTTTTAGTTAGAGTTGAAGTCTATTTTAGTTAAGAGTCTAGAGTTTTAGCTTAGAGTGTTAGCTTTGAGTTTTTGTTAGAGTTCTAGTTTAGTTTAGTTAATAGTTTGTACTTTTAACCTAAAGTGTTAGCTAAGAGTTTATGTTAGGGTTGAGGTTTAGCTTAGTTATAGTTAAGAGTTTAAAGTTTAACCTTAGAGTCTTAGCTTAGAGTTTTAGTTAGAGTTCTAGTTTAGTTTATTTTTGGTTAAGAGTTTAGAGTTTTACCTTAGAGTCTTAGCTTAGAGTTTTAGTTAGAGTTGAAGTTTATTTTAGTTATAGTTTAGAGTTTTACCTTAGCGTCTTAGCTTACAGTTTTAGTTAGAGTTCTAGTTTTGTTTATTTTTAGTTTAGAGTTTTGCCTTAGAGTCTTAGCTTAGAGTTTTAGTTAGAGCTGAAGTTTAGTTTAGTTATAGTTAAGAGTTTAGAGTTTTAGCCTAGAGTCTTAGCTTAGAGTTTTAGTTAGAGTTCTAGTTTAGTTTATTTTTAGATAACAGTTTTACCTTAGAGTCTTAGCTTAGAGTTTTAGCTAGAGCTGAAGTTTAGTTTAGTTATAGTTAAGAGTTTAGAGTTTTAGCCTAGAGTCTTAGCTTAGAGTATAGTTTAGAGTTCTAGTTTGGTTACAGTTAAGAATTTAGAGTTATAGCTTAGAGTCTTTGCTTAGAATTTTAGTTAGAGTTCTAGTATAGTTTAGTTTTAGTTAGGAGTTCAGAGTTTTAGCCTACAGTCTCAGCTTAGAGTTTTAGTTAGAGTTGAAGCTTAGTTTAGTTAACTTTAAGAGTTTAGAGTTTTAGCTTAGAGTTTTAGCTTGAGTTTTAGTTAGAGTTCTAGTTTAGTTTAGCTAGGAGTTTAGTGTTTCAGCTTAGAGTGTTAGCCAAGAGTTTTAGTTGGATTAGAAGTTTATTTTAGTTATAATTAAGAGTTTAGAGTAGTTTTAACTTAGAGTCTTAGCTTTGAGTTTTAGTTAGAGTTCTATGTTAGTTTAGTTTTAGTTAAGAGTTTGGTGTTTTAGCTTGGAGTCTTAGCTTAGATTTTTTATTAGAGTTACAATCTTTTTCAGTTTTGGTTAGTCTTTTGTGATTTTACCTTTTACTCTCTACCTATATTTTTATTTAGAGTTGACTTTTAGCTCATTTACAGTTATGAGATTGGACTTTTAGCTTAGAGTCATAGCTTAGAGTTTTATTTACAGTTGTAGTTTAGTTTATTTTTTGTTAAGAGCATAGAGCTTTAGCCTAGAGTCTTAGCTTAGAGTTTTAGTTAGAGTTGAAGTTTTGCTTAGTTACAGTTAAGTGATTAGAGTTTTAGCTTAGAGTTTTAGCCTAGAATCCTAGCTTAGAGTTGAAGTTTAGTTATAGTTAAGAGTTTAGAGTTTTGACTTAGAGTCATAGCTTAGAGTTTTAGTTAGAGTTCTAGTTTAGTTTATTTTTAGTTAAGAGTTTTAGCCTAGAGTCTTATCTTAGAGTTTTAGTTAGATTTGAAGTTTAGTTTAGTTAAAGTTAATTGTTTAGAGTTTTAGCTTAGAGTTGTAGACTAGATTCTTAGCTTAGAGTTGAAGTTTAGTTATAGTTAAGAGTTTAGTTTTTTTTCTTTTAGTCTTATCTTAGAGTTTTAGTTAGAGTTCTAGTTTAGTTTAGTTTTAGTTATGAGTTTATAGTTTTAGCCTAGAGTATTAGCTTATAGTGTTAGTGAGAGTTGAATTTTAGTTTAGTCATAGTTAAGAGTTTAGAGTTTTAGCTTAGAGTCTTAGCTTAGAGTTTTAGTTAGAGTTGAAGTTTACTTAAGTTATAGTTAAGAGTTTAGTGTTTTAGCTTAGAGTCTTAGCTTAGAGTTTTAGTTAGAGTTCTAGTTAAGTTTAGTTTTAGTTAAAGTTGAAGTTTAGTTTAGTTATAGTTAAGAGTTTACAGTTTTAGCCTAGAGTCTTAGCTTAGAGATATAGTTAGAGTTGAAGTTTAGTTTAGTTATAGTTAAGAGTTTATAGTTTTAGCTGTGAGTCTTAGCTTAGAGTTTTATTTAGAGTTCTAGTTTAGTTTAGTTATAGTTAAGAGTTTAGAGTTTTAGCCTAGAGTCTTAGCTTAGAGTTTTAGTTTGAGTTGAAGTTTAGCTTAGTTATAGTTAAGAGTTTAGAGTTTTAGCTTAGAGTCTTAGCTTAGAGTTTTAATTAGAGTTCTAGTTTAGTTTAGTTTTAGTTAAGAGTTTAGAGTTTTACCTTAGAGTCTTAGCTTAGAGTTTTAGTTAGAGTTAAAGTTTAGTTTAGTTATAGTTAAGAGTTTGGAGTTTTAGCTTAGAGTCTTAGCTTAGAGTTTTAGTTAGAGTTCTAGTTTAGTTTAGTTTTAGTTAAGAGTTTAGAGTTTTAGCTTAGAGTCTTAGCTTAGAATTTTAGTTAGAGTTGAAGTTTAGTTTAGTTATAGTTAAGAGTTTAGAGTTTTAGCTTGGAGTCTTAGCTTAGAGCTTCAGTTAGAGTTGACGTTTAGGTTAGGTACAGTTAAGAGTTTAGAGTTTTAGCCTAGAGTCATAGCTTAGAGTTTTAGTTACAGTTCCAGTTTAGTTTAGTTTTAGTTAAGAGTTTTGGCTTAGAGTTTTAGGCTAGAGTCATAGCTTAGTCTTTTCGTTAGAGTTCAAGTTTAGTTTAGTTTTAGTTAAGAGTTTATACTTAGAGTTTTAGCCTAGAGTCTTAGCTTAGAGATTTAGTTAGAGTTGAAGTTTAGTTTAGTTATAGTTAAGAGTTTCTAATTTTAGAGTTTTAGCTTAGAGTCTTAGCTTAGAGTTTTAGTTAGAGTTTTAGTTTAGTTTAGTTTTAGTTAAGAGTTTTAGCTTAGAGTTTTAGCCTAGATTACTAGCATAGAGTTTTAGTTAGAGTTTAAGTTAAGTTAAATTTTAGTTAAGAGTGTGCAGTTTTACCTTAGAGTCTTAGTTTCGAGTTTTAGTTAGAGTTCTAGTTTAGTTTAGTTTAGCTTAGTTAAGAGTTTTAGCTTGGACTTTTAGACTAGAGTTCTGGGTTAGAGTTTTAGTTAGAGTTGAAGTTTAGTTTACTTATAGTTAAGAGTTTAGAGTTTTAGCTTAGAGTATTATCTTAGAGTTTTAGTTAGAGTTCTAGTTTAGTTTAGTTTTCGTTAAGTGTTTTAGCTTAGAATTTTAGCCTAGAGTATTAGCTTAGAGTTTTCGTTAGAGTTGAAGTTTAGTTTAGTTATAGTTAAGAGTTTAGAGTTTAGAGTTTTAGCTTAGGGTCATAGCTTAGAGTTTTAGTCAGAGTTCTAGTTTAGTTTATTTTTACTTAAGAGTTTTAGCCTAGAGTCTTAGCTTAGAGTTTTAGTTAGAGTTGAAGTTTAGCTTAGTTACAGTTAAGTGTTTAGAGTTTTAGCTTAGAGTTTTAGCCTAGAATCCTAGCTTAGAGTTGAAGTTTAGTTATAGTTTAGAGTTTAGAGTTTTGACTTATAGTCTTAGCTTAGAGTTTTAGTTAGAGTTCTAGTTTAGTTTATTTTTAGTTAAGAGTCTTAGCCTAGAGTCTTAGCTTAGAGTTTTAGTTAGAGTTGAAGTTTAGATTAGTTAAAGTTAAGTGTTTAGAGTTTTAGCTTAGAGTTTTAGCCTAGAGTCCTAGCTTAGAGTTGAAGTTTAGTTATAGTTAAGACTTTAGAGTTTTAGCTTACAGTTTTATCTTAGAGTTTTTGTTAGAGTTCTATTTTAGTTTAGTTTTATTTTAGAATTTTAGTTTAGAGTTTTAGCCTAAAGTCTTATCTTAGAGTTTTAGTTAGAGTTGTAGTCTAGTTTATTAATAGTTAAGAGTTCAGAGTTTTAGCTTAGAGTCTTAGCTTAGAGTTTTAGTTAGAGTTGAAGTTTACTTAAGTTATAGTTAAGAGTTTAGTGTTTTAGCTTAGATTCTTAGCTTAGAGTTTTAGTTAGAGTTCTAGTTAAGTTTAGTTTTAGTTAAAGTTGAAGTTTAGTTTAGTTATAGTTAAGAGTTTACAGTTTTAGCCTAGAGTCTTAGCTTAGAGATTTAGTTAGAGTTGAAGTTTAGTTTAGTTATAGTTAAGAGTTTAGAGTTTTAGCTGGGAGTCTTAGTTCAGTGTTTCAGTTAGAGTTCTATTTTAGTTCAGTTATAGTTAAGAGTTTTAAATTATAGTTTCATCATAGAGTCTTAGCTTAGAGTTTTATTTAGAATTGAAGTTTAGTTTAGTTATAGTTAAGAGTTTAGAGTTTTAGCTGAAAGTCTTAGCTTAGAGTTTTAATTAGAGTTCTAGTTTAGTTTAGTTTTAGTTAAGAGTTTAGAGTTTTACCTTAGAGTCTTAGCTTAGAGTTTTAGTTAGAGTTAAAGTTTAGTTTAGTTATAGTTAAGAGTTTAGAGTTTTAGTTTAGAGTCTTAGCTTAGAGTTTTAGTTAGAGTTCTATTTTAGTTTATTTTTAGGTAAGAGTTTAGAGTTTTAGCCTAGAGTCTTAGCTTAGAATTTTAGTTAGGGTTAAAGTTTAGTTTAGTTATAGTTAAGAGTTTAGAGTTTTAGCTTGGAGTCTTAGCTTAGAGCTTCAGTTAGAGTTGAAGTTTAGTTTAGTTATAGTTATGAGTTTAGAGTTTTAGCTTAGAGTCCTAGCTTAGAGTTTTAGTTACAGTTCCAGTTTAGTTTAGTTTTAGTTAAGAGTTTTGGCTTAGAGTTTTAGCCTAGAGTCATAGCTTAGTCTTTTCGTTAGAGTTCAAGTTTAGTTTAGTTTTAGTTAAGAGTTTATACTTAGAGCTTTAGCCTAGAGTCTTAGCTTAGAGATTTAGTTAGAGTTGAAGTTTAGTTTAGTTATAGCTAACAGTTTCTAGTTTTAGAGTTTTAGCTTAGAGTCTTAGCTTAGAGTTTTAGTTAAAGTTGCAGTTTAGTTTAGTTTTAGTTAAGAGTTTTAGCTTAGAGATTTAGCCTAGATTCCTAGCATAGAGTTTAAGTTACAGTTTAATTTAAGTTAAATTTTAGTTAAGAGTGTGCAGTTTTAGCTTAGAGTCATAGCTTCGAGTTTTAGTTAGAGTTCTAGTTTAGTTTAGTTTTAGTTAAGAGTTTTAGCTTAGACTTTTAGCCTAGTGTCTTAGCTTAAAGATTTAGTTAGAGTTGAAGTTTACTTTAGTTATAGTTAAGAGTTTAGAGTTTTAGCTTAGAGTATTATCTTAGAGTTTTAGTTAGAGTTCTAGTTTAGTTTAGTTTTCGTTAAGTGTTTTAGCTTAGAATTTTAGCCTAGAGTCTTAGCTTAGAGTTTTAGTTAGAGTTGAAGTTTAATTTAGTTATAGTTAAGAGTTTAGAGTTTAGAGTTTTAGCTTGGAGTCTTAGCTTAGAGGTTTAGTCAAAATTCTATTATATTGTAGTTTTACTTAAGAATTTTAGGCTTGGAGTTTTACCTTAAAGTCGAGTACGGGGCCAAAATATATAGATGACAATAGTAGACTAAAATAGTCCCAAAATTCCGTATTATTACACATAAATAACCAAATCATAGGTTAATTTAGGTCAGGTTAAGTTAGAGGATAGGTTTCTCCACGTTTAAGTTAGGTTAGGTTAGCTTATCATGAGCGTTCATGACATAACCTGACATAACCTGAACTACAACTAAACTAAACTATAACTCTAACTAAAATGTAAGCTAATATCAAACTAAAACTCTAAACTAGGGTGGGGGGCTCTTTGGGGGCCAGAGGGCCCTTTGGGGGCTCGGGGGGCCTGGGGGTCTTTTTGAGCCCGGGGGGCTTTTTGGGGCTCGGGGGGCCTTTTGGGGCCCGGGGAGCCCTTTGGGGTTGGGGTAGGGGACCTCAAAACACTGTGCAAATGGAACTTGTGTATTATAACGACCGCAGAGTTTCACCCCAAATCATCTTCTAAAATCCTCTTTTATAATTTCTCAAACGGTTTCGCCTAAATCGTCTTCTAAAATGTCTCAAATTATTTCGCCCAAATAATCCCCTAATATTTCTAAAACGATTTCGCCCTAATAATCCCCTAAACGTAATTTCTGCGTGTTCCTTTGTTTTGGCATCCCTGCACTTTCACATTTGAATATTCCCAGGAAAAATTTCCCGCGTTAATCTCTTCATCTCTAAGGTGTGCCTAGCTACACTAATAAGGCTTCGATAGAATAGTAATTTATCACTAAGTCTAATGACCTGAGAAGCCATATTTAAAAAATAGAATATTAGTTTATCTCTCTCACTAAAGACCATTTATCCCTCAGACCTAAAGATCAAAGAAGCCATATTGTTTCTTAATTCCCCTTTCGTGGATCAATAATTCCCCTCGATTATGCAAATCAATTTCTCTGAAATCTAGTTCCCCTATGTGTCATTGACCCGTTAGTGGATCAATAATCCTTGAATAAATTATAACCTGTCGGCGTTAGACTCAATTATAGATGGCAGCAGTGGTGTCGTCTCGGAGTCGTTATGGCCTCTCTACTAGTATCTATAGGGAAAACCACGAATCTTAAAATTCTATTTTTTCCCGTATTCTACAGTTTCCTTACAAAAATTGGAGATGACAATGAAATGTTTACTTAGAAGCTAGTTTTTTGAATTTTTCATGGAAATAGGTCGTTTCTGATCAACAACATATATAGAGGAAACCATGAATCATTAAATTCTATTTTGATCCCGTAATCTACAATTTCTTTGCAAAAATTAGAGATTACAATGAAATGTTCAGATAGAAGCTAGTTGAATTTGTCATGGAAATAGGTCGTTTATATAATTTCAATATATAAATCATAAAATTCTATTTTTTTCCCGTATTCTACAGTTTCTTTGCAAAAATTAGAGATGACAATGAAATGTTTACTTAGAAGCTAGTTTTCTGACTTTCTGATGGAAATAGATCGTTTTTGATCAACAACATCTATAGAGAAAACCGTGAATCATAAAATTCTATTTTTTTCCCGTAATCTATAGTGTTTTTGCAAAAATTAAAGATTGCGATGAATTGTTTACTTAGAAGTTAGTTGAATTTGTCATGGAAATAGGTCGTTTCTGATCAACAACATCTATAGAGAAAACCACGAATCATAAAATTCTATTTTTTTCCCGTATTCTACAGTTTCTAAGCAAAAAACTTGGAGATTACAATGAAACGTTCACTTAGAAGCTAGTTTTCTGAATTCTTAATGGAAATAGGTCGTTTCTGATCAACAACATTTACAGAGAACACCACGAATCATAAAATTCTAATTTTTTCCCGTATTCTACATTTTCTTTGCAAAACTTGGAGATTACAATGAAATTTCACTTAGAATGTTTTTGCTGAATTTGTCATGGAAATAGGTCGTTTCTGATCAAAAACATTTACAGAGAACCCACGAATCATAAAATTCTATTTTTTCCCCCGTATTCTACAGTTTCTTTGCAAAAATTGGAGATTACAATGAAATGTTTACTTAGAAGCTAGTTTTCTAACTTTCTCATGGAAATAGGTCGTTTTTGATCAACAACATCTATAGAGAAAACCCTGAATCATAAGATTCTATTTTTTTCCCGTAATCAATAGTCTTTTTGTAAAAATTAAAGATTACAATGAAATGTTTACTTAGAAGTTAGTTGAATTTGTCATGGAAATAGGTCGTTTCTGATCAACAACATTTATAGAGAAAACCACGAATCATAAAATTCAATTTTTTTCCCGTATTCTACAGTTTCTATGCAAAAAACCTGGAGATTACAATGAAATGTTTACTTAGAAGCTAGTTCTCTGAATTCTTCATTGAAATAGGTCGTTTCTGATCAACAACATTTACAGAGAACACCACGAATCATAAAAATCTATTTTTTTCCCGTATTCTACATTTTCTTTGCAAAACTCGGAGATTACAATGAAATGTTCACTTAGAAGCTAGTTTTCTGAATTTGTCATGGAAATAGGTCGTTTCTGATCAACAACATTTACAGAGAACACCACGAATCATAAAATTCTATTTTTTTCCCGTATTCTACATTTTCTTTGCAAAAATTGGAGATTACAATGAAATGTTTACTTAGAAGCTAGTTTTCTGACTTTCTCATGGAAATAGGTCGTTTTTGATAAACAACATCTATAGAGAAAACCCTGAATCATAAAATTCTAATTTTTTTCCCGTAATCTATAGTCTTTTTGCAAAAATTAAAGATTACAATGAAATGTTTACTTAGAAGTTAGTTGAATTTGTCATGGAAATTTCGTTTCTGATGAACAACATCTATAGAGAAAACCACGAATCATAAAATTCAATTTTTTTCCCCGTATTAGTAGAGAAGGGGTACCAGCCCCATCACTACATAATTTATGCATTTTTTTATGGTTTTTGTCACTGAGAATGAAAAAACAGGATTTTTCTCACTTTGATGTATTTTCATGGTCGATTTATTTCTTGTTTCCAGGAGAATTGTCTCCGGGCGAAGTTTGCACATGCGCATTAACGGTGGGGGAAATGTATTGATCTATAACTCGTGACTGGACACCATATATGGGCATAGAATACTGAACGAACACCATGCTGTCATCTACAATCGACTCTAATGCCGAACGGGATTCCATTTATTCATGGTTTATTAATGTCTAATGGATGATGTCAAGGTCGATTTATTTGTTGTTGTTGCTGTTTGGCCAAGTGTAATGACACGAGGTGGTGATTTACATAATCACTAGGGGGAATGTATTGATCTAGGGGAAGTGAATTTCCGAGAACTTGATTTACATAATCGGTGGGGAGAATGTTATGATCCAGGAATGGGAAACAGGAAGTTCATGCCTCCTTCTAAACCAATCAGAGGGTTGGTTACATCTCATTCTAAACCAATCAGAGAGTCGCTTACATATGGTTTCCCCCATTACAACGCAATTCGCCCTTGAGATGTCATATATAACGGACATGCATTGTGATTAAATTATCATATAGTTCCAAGACACAATGGATAGAGCACCTGAAATTATTGATGAGCTAGAAGCCTTGGATACAGCGATTAACAATGTGAGTTCTGTTTTAGTACATTTTCATTTTTTATTTTCAAAATAAAATTATTTTCCTTGGTTACCCTCCAGTATATTCAGGTAAATCCCCCCTCCCAATCTAATACAAGCTCCACCATGCTATCTTTATAGTCGTTAAAAGACAATAAAATATGCTCTTTTTAACCCTGTAAACCCCAATCCTCCCTTCCCCTGCCCCCTCCCCCTGTTTATGACTTTAATTCTTGCAATAGAAATAATTCTTTTTTGAATTATCCCTTTGACAGGCAACTTCCGTTAACTCTTAGCTATTAAGCCGTCCGCTAATTTGGCATAAACATATTTTCCGCAATGATTTAATTGGCTTTCACCCTTTTTAAAACACATCCGCTTTTCTCAATCCATTACGGGTAACCATTTAACCAAAGGGATGTTCAACAGATCAAAAAGGATTGTTTTTCCCTTCAAAATAAAACAGTTTCAAGCAAAATGAGATTACAATAATTAAGCGCATGGGTTCACAACCTGTATGGAAGAATGAAATGCTTTCTAGACAAAATTAATGCTAACAAATATTTTTAGGACATTATGTAAAAAGGGGGAAGGGGCCATGCCTCAATTCTATCGCCATCATTGTAAAGTGAAAAAACAAAACTGTTTCTTCGCGTTATGCAGTAAGAGGGCCGGGGATTTCTAAGAAAAAGATAGCTTTATTATGTCTAAATTGAATACCATTTACATCTAAGATCGTAAATTTAGGCCTATAAGCTGCTGGGTTAACTATCTTTTTCTATTTGAAAGCCTATAGACGGGAAAATTTAAAAAAAATTTCCAAATGTTAAAAAAAGAAAGATAGATTTCTATCCTAAGGCTATAGACTACTGTTTGTCAAGGTTTATTTTTCTCACGAGTTGTGCAATAAAAACATATGATTTCCATGCATTCCATCCATAAGTGAAAATGATTTATTCTAAGAAATTGAGCTGTATTTGTTAGAGTTTCAGAATTATTACATATTTATTTAATTTAAGCCCTTTTTTGTCAGATACAATAATGTTTGGTGTGATTGACACAGAATATATTGGTCTGAAATATTCCTCAACTGGCATTATTTTCGAAGCAGCTTTCTTACTCCTAGACAATCAACGATGTGAAATTCATAGCTATAAATGGACTTTCAGATACAATATGTACAAGTACGAGAAAAACAGATGGAGTCCAACACTAAATTTTATAAATTGAAACGGCTTTTATGTTAAAACCATAAGACCACGTAATGAAAATGGCTATGAAATAAAACATGTACAAGAGGAAATTCATGAAATATGCAAGTTTTTTCGGTGTGCAAGAGGTTTATGTTAAGGAAAACGTGCCAACTGATAAACTCTTACTAGAAAAATGTGATAAAAACATAGCATTATTGAATTTAGAAGACTTCAAATGTGAAAAATACCTGCATTCAGTACATGACTCGGAAGATGAAGTTAGATATTTCGCTCAATGGATACCGGAAAAGATGCATGACAAGGAAAGATGCATCAGATATCCAAAGACATAAAATCTTGTTCTTCCTCATATCAAATGGATTAAGCCCTCATATGCAATGGATTAAGCTTCTGTTTTTTTTAAATATGTTATTATGTATTTTTTCAAATGTTTTTAAATATGTTAAAGCAATAAATATATTAAGCCTCAACCGTTTTTATTCTTTAGAATACTTCATCGCCATGAAAATTATAATTTCAGATTCAACATGCCAGGGAACACACTTTCAAGTTCAGCATGTTGGAGAACCCTAAATACTCACCACTATAAAGGTAAGTTAATCCTAACAGGTTAAAGAATCACACTTTCAGATTCGTCATGTCTTGGAACACACATTCAGATTCAGAATGTCTGGGAACACACTTTCAGGTTCAGTACGTTAGAGAACCCTAAATGATAAGTTAACTCTAAAAGATTAAAGAATTTCTCTGAAATTACACTTTCAGATTCAGCATGTCAGGGAACACACGGGTGAAACTCTGTGGTCGTTATAATATACAAGTTCCATTTGAACAATGTTTTGAGGTCCCCTAGCCCAAACCCAAAGGACCCCGACACCCATACCCCATCCCCGAAGAAACCCCCCGATCCCCGAAGGCCCCCACGCCCCCAAAGGCCCCCACGCCCCCAAAGGCCCCCGGCCCCCAAATGCCGCCCAAAGGGCACCCGAGCCCCCAAAGGCCCCCCGACACCCCCAAAGGCCCCCCACCCATTTTTTAATACTTTTTATGTGCACTTGAGACATAGAAGGGCCCCCCACATTTCAAAAGGCGTTATTATATCTTTTAAGAACAAGTTCTTTTCTTAATATTCCCTCCTAAGCCCATTTTACAAGTTGATGTACTCATCCTTTTCACCACAACTTTACCTTACGACTTTTTGAATACCCCAACGCCCAGCAGTACTTTTCAAAAGGCTTTTTTATATTATTTCAGAACAAGTTCTTTACGTAATGTCCCTCCTAAACGAATTAAACAACTTGAAGTACTCATCCTTTTCACCCACAACTTTACTTTATGGCTTTTTGAATATCCCATCACCATGCAATACTTTCAAAAGGCTTTTTTATTAAATGTTTACTGAACACAAACAAATTTCTCATAGACATTATATTTTTCATCAGTTGTAAAACTTTTTCTGCTCGAAGTATCTAGTAGTTCGTCAGAAATATAAAATTTTTTCGTAGAATATACATTTTTTTATGGGGATAACCACCATTCTGCCAGATGTAGAAAGTTTTGCAGATCTTTAACACGCCGTCTCATCAAATTAATGTTATTTTACTATAACAATAACATACTTTTACTGAACACACACAAAGTTCTCTTAGAATTAATATTTTTCATACATACTTTTACTGAACACACACAAAGTTCTCTTAGAATTAATATTTTTCATCAGTGATAACACTTTTTCTGTTCGAACTAGTAAGTTTTCTACCAAAGATACCAAATTTTTTCGTAGAAGTAACATTTTTTGATTGTGATAACAACTTTTCTGTCAGAAGTAGCAAATTTTGCTTAACTCTAACAAACCTTCTCATCAAAGTAACGACATTTTACCTTAATACTAACATACTTTTACTGAACACACACAAAGTTCTCTTGGAAATAATATTTTTCGTCAGTGATAACACTTTTTCTGTTCTAACTAGCAAATTTTCTTTCAAAGATACAAAAATTTTTCGTAGAAACAATATTTTTGATTGTGATAAAAACTTTTATATCAGAAGTAGCAAGTTTTGCTTAACACTAACAAACCTTCTCATCAAAGTAACGATATTTTACCTTAATACTACCATACTTTTACTGAACACACACAAAGTTCTCTTAGAAATCATATTTTTCATCAATGATAACACTTTTTCTGTTCGAACTAGCAAGATTTCTACCAAAGATACCAAATTTTTTCATAGAAGTAACATTTTTTTGATTGTGATAACAACTTTTCTGTTAGAAGTAGCAAGTTTTGCTTAACACTAACAAACATTCTCATCAAAGTAACGATATTTTACTTTAATACTAACATACTTTTACTGAACACACACACATTTCTCTTGGAAATAATATTTTTCGTCAGTGATAACACTTTTTCTGTTTGAACTAGCAAGTTTACTGTCAAAGATACCAAATTTTTCTTAGAAGTAACATTTGTATGATTGTGATAACCATTTTTCGGTCAGAAGTAGCACTTTTTGCTTAACACTAACAAACATTCTCATCAAAGTAATGATATTCTACCATAATACTAACATACTTTTACTGAACACACACAAATTTCTCTTAGAAATAACACTTTTCGTCCTTGACGAAGAGTTTTGTGTACAAACTATCGAATTTTCTGTCAAACATAACAAATGTTTCTTAGAAGTAACATTTTTTTATTGTGATAACAACTTTTCTGTCAGAAGTAGCAATTTTTTCTCAATACTAACAAATCTTCTCAACAAAGTAACAACATTTTACCTTAATACTACCGTACTTTTACTGAACACACACAAAGTTCTCTTAGAAATAATATTTTTCATCAATGATAACCCTTTTTCTGTTCGAACTAGCAAGTTTTCTACCAAAGATACCAATTTTTTTCTTAGAAGTAACATTTTTTTGATTGTGATAACAACTTTTCTGTTCGAACTAGCAAAGTTTTGCTTAACACTAACAAACATTCTCATCAAAGTAACGACATTTTACCTTAATACTAACATACTTTTACTGAACGCACACAAATTTCTCTTAGAAATAATATTTTTCGTCAGTGATAACACTTTTTCTGTTTGAACTAGCAAGTTTTCTGTCAAAGATACCAAATTTTTTCTTAGAAGTAACATTTTTTTATTGTGATAACAACTTTTTTGTCAGAAGTAGCAAGTTTTACTTAACACTAACACACATTCTCATCAATGTAACGATATTTCACCTTATCAATAACATACTTTTACTGAACACACACAAAGTTCTATAAGAAATAATATTTTTCATCAAAGATAACACTTTTCTGTTCGGACTAGCAAGTTTTCTACCAAATATACCAAATTTTTTCGTAGAAGTAACATTTTTTTATTGTGATAACAACTTTTCTGTCAGAAGTAGCAAGTTTTGCTTAACACCAACAGACATTCTCATCAAAGTAACGATATTTTACTTTAATACTAACATACTTTTACTGAACACACACAAATTTCTCTTAGAAATATTATTTTTCGTCGGTGATAACACTTTTTCTGTTCGAACTAGCAAGTTTTCTGTCAAAGATATCAAATTTTTTCTTAGAAGTAACTTTTCTTTGATTGTGATAACAACTTTTCTGTCAGAAGTAGCAAGTTTTGCTTAACACTAACAAACATTCTCGTCAAAGTAATGATATTTTATCTTAATACTAACATACTTTTACTGAACTTACACAAATTTCTCTTAGAAACAATATTTTTTGTCAGTGATAACATTTTTTCTGTTCGAACTAGCAAATTTTCTGTCAACGATACCAAATTTTTTCGTAGAAGTAACATTTTTTGATTGTGATAACAACTTTTCTGTCAGAAGTAGCAAGTTTTGCTTAACACTAACAAACATTCTCATCAAAGTAATGATATTTTACCTTAATACTAACATACTTTTACTGAACACACACAAATTTCTCTTAGAAATAATATTTTTCGTCAGTGATAACACTTTTTCTGTTCGAACTAGCAAGTTTTCTACCAAAGATACCAAATTTTTTTGTAGAAGTAACATTTTTTGATTGTGATAACAACTTTTCTGTCAGAAGTAGCAAGTTTTGCTTAACACTAACAAACCTTCTCATCAAAGTAACGACATTTTACCTTAATACTAACATACTTTTACTGAACACACACACATTTCTCTTAGAAATAATATTTTTCATCAGTGATAACACTTTTTCTGTTCGAACTAGCAAGTTTTCTACCAAAGATACCAAATATTTTCATAGAAGTAACATTTTTTTATTGTGATAACAACTTTTCTGTCAGAAGTAGCAAGTTTTGCTTAACACTAACAAACATTCTCATTAAGGTAACGATATTTTACTTTAATACTAACATACTTTTACTGAACACACACAAATTTCTCTTAGAAATAATATTTTTCGTCAGTGATAACACTTTTTCTGTTCGAACTAGCAAGTTTTCTACCAAAGATACCAAAATGTTTCTTAGAAGTATCATTTTTTGATTTCGATTACAACTTTTCTGTCAGAAGTATCAAGTTTTGCTTAACACTAACAAACATTCTCATCATAGTAATGATATTTTACATTAATACTAACATACTTTTACTGAACACACACAAATTTCTCTTAGAAATAATATTTTTCATCAATGATAACACTTTTTCTGTTCGAACTAGCAAATTTTCTACCAAAGATACCAAATTTTTCTCGTAGAAGCAACATTTTTTGATTGTGATAACAACTTTTCTGTCAGAAGTAGCAAGTTTTGCTTAACACTAACAAACCTTCTCATCTAAGTAAATACATTTTACCTTAATACTAACATACTTTTACTGAACACACACACAAAGTTCTCTTAGAAATAATATTTTTCGTTTCTATGTCTGAATCTATTTGTTTACATGTCTGGGTTGGTGTTTGGTTAGGTTAAGTTAGCTAAGATAGGTCAGGTTAGCTAAGTTAGGTTAGGTTAGCTAAGTTAGGTTAGGTTAGCTAGTAAACATTTCTCCATGTTTAAGTTTGGTTAGGTTAGCTTATCATGAGCGCTCATGATAAGCTAACCTAACCTAACTAAAGCATGGTACAAAGTCGAAATGGGGGGATTTTCCGGCGAGTATGGTTAGGTTAGGTTAGGATAGATCAAGTTAGGTTAGGTTAGCCTACGTACGCGCGCGTACTTAGGCTTACTAGGAAAAAAAAATTCTCTTATAAATAATATTTTTTGTCAGTGATACTGACAAAAAATATTATTTATAAGAGAAATTTGTTTGTGTTCAGTAAAAGTATGTTAGTATTAAGGTAAAACATTACTTTGATGAGAATGTTTGTTAGTATTAAGGTAAAATGTTGTTACTTTGATGAGAAGGTTTGTTAGTGTTAAGCAAAACTTGCTACTTCTGTCAGAAAAGTTGTTATCACAATCAAAAATGATACTTCTAAGAAAAAATTTGGTATCTTTTGTAGAAAACTTGCTATTTCGAACAGAAAAAGTGTTATCACTGACGAAAAATATTATTTCTAAGAGAAATTTGTGTTTGTTCAGTAAAAGTATGTTAGCATTAAAGTAAAATATCGTTACTTTGATGAGAATGTTTGTTAGTGTTAAGCAAAATTTGCTACTTCTGACAGAAAAGTTGTTATCACAATCAAAAAATGTTACTTATGAGAAAAACGTTGGTATGTTTGGCAGAAAACATGTTAGTTCAAACAGAAAACGTCTTATTACTTACAAAAAATATTATTTCTTAGACAAATTTGTGCATGTTTACTAAAAGTATGTTAGTATTAAGGTAAAATATCATTACTTTGATGAGAATGTTAGTTAGTGTTAAGCAAAACTTGCTACTTCTGACAGAAAAGTTGTTATCACAATCGAAACATGTTACTTCTAAGAAAAAATTTGGTATCTTTGGTAGAAAACTTGCTAGTTCAAACAGAAAAAGTGTGATCATTGATGAAAAATATTATTTCTAAGAGAAATTTGTGTGTGTTCAGTAAAAGTATGTTAGTATTAAGGTAAAATAGCATTACTTTGATGAGAGTGTTTGTTAGTGTTAAGCAAAACTTAATACTTCTGACAGAAAAGTTGTTATCACAATAAAAAAATGTTACTTCTACGAAAATATTTGGTATCTTTGGTAGAAAACTTGCTAGTTCGAACAGAAAAAGTGTTATCACTGACGAAAAATATTATTTCTAAGAGAAATTTGTGTGTGTTCATTAAAAGTATGTTAGTATTAATGTAAAATAACATTCGTTTGATTAAAAGTTCTTTTATTGTCAAACAGGAATTTTTCCTTCAGTCCTAAGAGTTTCTATTACATTCAAAAAATGTTACTACAACGAAGATACTTGGTATATTTGGTTGAAAATATATTATTTCGAACATAAAAAGTTTTATAATAATTAAAAAATATTATTTCTAAGAGAACTTTGTGTGTGTTCAGTAAAAGTATGTTAGTATTAAGGTAAAATACCATTACTTTGATGAGAGTGTTTGTTAGTGTTAAGCAAAACTTGCTACTTCTGACAGAAAAGTTGTTATCACAATCAAAAAATGTTACTTCTACGATCAAACTTGGTATCGTTGACAGAAAACTTGCTAGTTCGAACAGAAAAAGTGTTATCACTGACAAAAAATATTATTTCTAAGAGAAATTTGTGTGTGTTCAGTAAAAGTTTGTTAGTATTAAGGTAAAATATCATTACTTTGATGAGAATGTTTGTTAGTGTTAAGCAAAACATGCTACTTCTGACAGAAAAGTTGTTATCACAATCAAAAAATGTTACTTCTAAGAAAAAATGTGGTATCTTTGACTGAAAACTTGCTAGTTCGAACAAAAAAAGTGTTATCACTGATGAAAAATATTATTTCAAAGAGAAATTTGTGTGTGTTCAGTAAAAGTATGTTAGTATTAAGGTAAAATGTCGTTACTTTGATGAGAAGGTTTGTTAGTGTTAAGCAAGACCTGCTACTTCTGACAGAAAAGTTGTTATCACAGTCAAAAAATTTTACTTCTAAGAAAAAATTTGGTATCTTTGACAGAAAACTTGCTAGTTCGAACAGAAAAAGTGTTATCACTGACGAAAAATATTATTCCTAAGAGAAATTTGTGTGTGTTCAGTAAAAGTATGTTAGTATTAAAGTAAAATATCGTTACTTTGATGAGAATTTTTGTTAGTGTTAAGCAAATCTTGCTACTTCTGACAGAAAAGTTGTTATCACAATCAAAAAAATGTTACTTCTATGAAACAATTTGGTATCTTTGGTAGAAAACTTGCTAGTTCGAACAGAAAAAGGGTTATCACTGATAAAAAATATTATTTCTAAGAGAACTTTGTGTGTGTTCAGTAAAAGTATGTTAGTATTAAGGTAAAATGTCGTTACTTTGATGAGAAGGTTTGTTAGAGTTAAGCAAAACTTGCTACTTCTGACAGAAAAGTTGTTATCACAATTAAAAATGTTACTTCTACGATAAAATTTGGTATCTTTGGTAGAAAACTTGCTAGTTCGAACAGAAAAAGTGTTATCACTGAAGAAAAATATTAATTCTAAGAGAACTTTGTGTGTGTTCTGTAAAAGTATGTTAGTATTAAGGTAAAATATTGTTACTTTGATGAGAATGTTTGTTAGTGTTAAGCAAAACTTGCTACTTCTGACAGAAAAGTTGTTATCACAATTAAAAAATTTTACTTCTAAGAAAAAATTTGGGATCTTTGACAGAAAATTTGCTAGTTCGAAGAGAAAAAGTGTTATCACTGAAGAAAAATATTATTTCTAAGAGAAATTTGTTTGTGTTCAGTAAACATTTAATAAAAAAGCTTTTTGAAAGTATTGCATGGTGATGGGATATTCAAAAAGCCATAAAGTAAAGTTGTGGTTGAAAAGGATGAGTACTTCAAGTTGTAAAATTGGTTTAGGAGGGACATTACGTAAAGATCTTGTTCTGAAATAATATAAAAAAGCCTATTGAAAAGTACTGCTTGACGTTGGGGTATTCAAAAAGTCGTAAGGTAAAGTTGTGGTGAAAAGGATGAGTACATCAACTTGTAAAATGGGTTTAGGAGGGAATATTAAGAAAGGAACTTGTTCTGAAAAGATATAATAACGCCTTTTGAAATGTGGGGCTTCTATGTCTCAAGTGCACATAAAAAGTATTAAAAAATGAGTGGGGGGCCTTTGGGGGTGTCGGGGGCCTTTGGGCCGTTGGGGGCTCGGGTGCCCTTTGGGGAGCATTGGGGGACCGGGGGGCCTTTGGGGGCCTTGGAGCCTTTGGGGATCGGGGGCTTCCTTCGGGGTTGGGGTATGGGCGTCGGGGTCCTTTGGGGTTGGGCTAGGGGACCTCAAAACATTGTTCAAATGGAACTTGTATATTATAACGACCACAGAGTTTCAGCCGTGTGTTCCCTGACATGCTGAATCTGAAAGTGGGATTTCAGAGAAATTCTTTAATCCTTTAGAGTTAAATTATCATTTAGGGTTCTCTAACGTGCTGAACCTGAAAGTGTGCTCCCAGACATGCTGAATCTGAAAGTGTGTTCCCTGACATGACGAATCTGAAAGTGTGATTTCAGAAAAATTCTTTAACCTTTTAAAATTAACTTACCTTTATAGTGGTGAGTAATTAGGGTTCTCCAACATGCTGAACTGGAAAGTGTGTTCCCTGGCATGTTGAATCTGAAAGTATAATTTTCATGGCGATGAATTATTCTAAAGAATAAAAACAGTTGAGGCTTAGAGATATTTATTGCTTAAACATATTTAAAAACATTTGAAAAAATACATAATAACATATTTAAAAAAAAAGAAGCTTAATCCATTTCATATGAGGGCTTAATCCATTTGATATGAGGAAGAACAAGATTTTATGTCTTTGGATATCTGATGCATCTTTCCTTGTCATGGATCTTTTCCGGTATCCATTGAGTGAAATATCTAACTTCATCTTCCGAGTCATGTACTGAATGCAGGTATTTTTAACATTTGAAGTCTTCTAAATTGAATAATGCTATGTTTTTATCAAATTTTTCTAGTAAGAGTTTATCAGTTGGCACGTTTCCCTTAACATAAACAGCTTGCACACCAAAAAAACTGCATATTTCCTTAATTTCCTCTTGTAAATGTTTTATTTCATATCCATTTTCCTTACGTGGTCTTATGGTTTTAAAATAAAAGCCGTTTCGATTTATAAAATTTAATGTTAGACTCCATCTCTTTTTCTCGTACTTATACATATTGTATCTGACGTTCCATTTATAGCTATAAATTTCACGTCGCTGATTGTCTAGGAGTAAGAAAGCTGCTTCGAAAATAATGCCAGTTGAGGAATATTTCACACCAATATATTCTGTGTCAATCACACCAAACATTATTATATCTGAAAAAAAGGGCTTAAATTAAATAAATATGTAATGTTTCTGAAACTCTAACAAATACAGCTCACTTTTTTAGAATAAATCATTTTCACTTAATGAGGTTGGATAACATTGAATCTACACTTAAAAATCATTGCTTTGCATAAAGAAAAATAAATTATAAATATAACAGCGGAAAAAAAAGTTAATGTTGAGTTGTTGACCAAAAAACTGTCCTCCGTCCCTTAAAGACACTCCATCCTCCTCTGGAGTCCTCTTCTCCATAACCATAATTTTGTCTAGAAACCATTTATCACAAAGAAGCCCTCTCCCCTAAGCCAAAAAATCAAAGCAAAAGGTAAAATTTTACGAGAAATATGCTATGCATGGAAATCATTTGTTTTTATTGCACAACTTTTGAGAAAAATAAACCTTGACAAACATTATTCTTAAGCCTTAGGATAGAAATCAATGTTTCTTTTTTTACCATTTGGGAATTTTTTTTTTAATGTTCCCGTCTATAGGCTTTAAAATAGAAAAAAGGTTGTTAACCCAGCAGCTTATAGGCCTAAATTTACGATCTTATATGTAAATGGTAGTTAATTTAGACATAGTAAAGCTATATTTTTCTTAGAAATCCCCGACTCTCTTACTGCATGACGTGAAGAAACACTTTTGTTTTTTCACTTTTCAATGATGGCAGTAGAATTGAGGCATGGCCCCTTCCTTCTTTTTGCATAATGTCCTAAAAATAATTGTTAGCATTCATTTTTTTTAGAAAGCATTTCATTCTTCCATACAGGTTGTGAACTCATGAGCTTAATTATTGTAATCTCATTTTGCTTGAAACCGTTTTATTTTGACGGGAAAAACAATCCTTTTTGATCTGTTGAACATCCCTTTGGTTAAATCGTTACCCGTAATGGATTGAGAAAAGCGGATGTGTTTTAAAAAAGGGTGAAAGCCAATTAAATCATTGCGGAAAATATGTTTATGCCAAATTAGCGGGCGGATTAATCGCTAAGAGTTAACGGAAGTTGCCTGTCAAAGGGATAATTCAAAACAGAATTATTTCTATTGCAAGAATTAAAGTCATAAGCAGGGGGAGGGGGTGGGGGAAGGGAGGATTGGGGTTTACATGGTTAAAAAGAGCATATTTTATAGTCTTCTAACGACTATAAAGATAGCATGGTGGAGTTTGTATTA
Organism: Artemia sp. Qi Xiang Cuo; assembly: GCF_049724085.1. Lineage (NCBI taxonomy): Eukaryota > Metazoa > Arthropoda > Branchiopoda > Anostraca > Artemiidae > Artemia > Artemia sp. Qi Xiang Cuo. The sequence goes on along the minus strand of NC_142809.1, from coordinate 41,987,411 downwards.
GAGTGGGGGGGATTTACCTGAATATACTGGAGGGTGACCAAGGAAAATAATTTTATTTTGAAAATAAAAAAATGAAAATGTACTAAAACAGAACTCACATTGTTAATCGCTGTATCCAAGGCTTCTAGCTCATCAATAATTTCAGGTGCTCTATCCATTCTGTCTTGGAACTATATGATAATTTAATCACAACGCTTGTCCGTTATATATTAAATCTCAAGGGCGAATTGCTATGTAATGGGGTAAACCATTTGAAAGCGAGTCTCCGATTGGTTTATAATTAGATGTAACCGACTCTCTGATTGGCTTAGAACGAGGCATGTACTTCCTGTTTCCTATTCCTGGATCATAACATTCTCCCCACCGATTATGTAAATCAAGTTCTCGGAAATCCACTTCCCCTAGATCAATACATTCGCCCTAACGATTATGTAAATCACCACCCCAGTGTCATTACACTTGGCCAAACAGCAACAACAACAAATAAATCGACCTTGACATCATCCATTAGACATTAATAAACCATGAATAAATGGAGTCCTGCTCGACATTAGAGTCAAGTTTTTATGACAGCATGGTGTTCGGTTGGTATTCTATACCCATATATGGTGTCCAGTCACGAGTTATAGATCAATACATTTCCCCCACCGTTAATGCGCATGTGCAAACTTCGCCCGGAGACAATTCTCCTGGAAACAAGAAATAAATCGACCATGAAAATACATCAAAGTGAGAAAAATCCTGTTTTTTCATTCTCAGTGACAAAAACCATAAAAACATTCATAAATTATGTAGTGATGGGGCTGGTACCCCCTTCTCTACTTGTATTCTACAGTTTCTATGCAAAAAACTCGGAGATTACAATGAAATGTTCACTTAGAAGCTACTTTTCTGAACTCTTCATGGAAATAGGTCGTTTCTGATCAACAGCATCTATAGAAAAAACCATGAATAATAAAATTCTAGTTTTTTCCCCGTATTCTACAGTTTCTTTGCAAAAAATTGGAGATTACAATGAAATATTCACTTAGAAGCTAGTTTTCTGAATTCTTCATGGAAATAGGTCGTTTCTGATCAACAACATCTATAGACAAAACCATGAATCATAAAATTCTATTTTTTCCCCGTATTCTACAGTTTGTTTGCAAAAAATTGGAGATTACAATGAAATATTCACTTAGAAGCTAGTTTTCTGAATTCTTCTTGGAAATAGGTCGTTTCTGATCAACAACATCTATATTCAAAACCATGAATCATAAAATTCTATTTTTCCCGTATTCTACAGTTTCTGTGCAAAAATTGGAAATTACAATGAAATATTAACTTAGAAGCTAGTTTTCTGAATATGTCATGGAAATTGATTGTTTCTGGTCAACAACATCTATAGACAAAACCATTAGTCATAAAATTCTATTTTTTCCCGTATTCTACAGTTTTTCTTACACGAATTGGAGATGACAATGAAATGTTTACTTAGAAGCTAGCTTTCTGAATTTTTCATGGAATTAGGTCGTTTCTGATAAACAACATCTATAGACAAAACCGTTAATCATAAAATTCTATTTTTTCTATATTTTAAAGTTTCTTTGCAAAAATTGGAGATTACAATGAAATGTTAACTTAGAAGCTAGTTTTCTTAATTTGTCATCGAAATAGGTCGTTTTACATCAACAGCATCTATAGAGAAAACCACGAATCATAAAATTCTATTTTTTTCTCGTATTCTACAGTTTCTATGCAGAAACTTGGAGATTACAATGAAATGTTCACTTAGAAGCTACTTTTCTGAATTTGTCATGGAAATAGGTCGTTTCTCATCAACAACATCTATAGAGAAAACCATGAATCATAAAATACTATTTTTTCTCTTATTCTACATTTTCTATGCAAAAGCTTGGAAATTACAATGATATGTTCACTTAGAAGCTAGTTTTCTGAATTTGTCATGGAAATAGGATGTTTTTGATCAACAACATCTATAGAGAAAACAACCAATCATAAAATTCTATTTTTTCCCCCGTATTCTACAGTTTGTTTGCAAAAAATTGGAGATTACAATGAAATATTCACTTAGAAGCTAGTTTCCTGAATTCTTCATGGAAATAGGTCGTTTCTGATCAACAACATCTATAGACAAAACCATGAATTATAAAATTCAATTTTTCCCGTATTCTACTGTTTCTTTGCAAAAATTGGAGATTACAATGAAATGTTTACGTAGAAGCAAGTTGAATTTGTCATGGAAATAGCTCGTTTCTGATCAACAACATCTATAGAGAAAACAACGAATCATAAAGTTCTATTTTTTCCCGCATTCTACAGTGTCCTTACACGAATTGGAGATGACAAAGAAATGTTTGCTTAGAAGCTAGTTTTCTGAATTTTTCATGGAAGTAGGTCGTTTCTGATCAACAACATATATAGAGGAAACCATGAATCATTAAATTCTATTTTTATCCCGTAATCTACAATTTCTTTGCAAAAATTAGAGATTACAATGAAATGTTCAGATAGAAGCTAGTTGAATTTGTCATTGAAATAGGTCGTTTCTGATCAACAACATTTATAGAGAACACCACGAATCATAAAATTCTATTTTCTTTCCCGTATTCTACAGTTTCTTGGCAAAAATTGGAGATTACAATGAAATGTTTACTTAGAAGCTAGTTTTCTGAATTGTTCATGGAAATAGGTCGTTTCTGATCAACAACATCTATAGACAAAACCATGAATCATAAAATTCTATTTTTCCCCGTATTCTACAGTTTGTTTGCAAAAAACTGGAGATTACAATGAAATATTCACTTAGAAGCTAGTTTTCTGAATTCTTCATGGAAATAGGTCGTTTCTGATCAACAACATCTATAGACAAAACCATGAATCATAAAATTCAATTTTTCCCGTATTCTACAGTTTCTTTGCAAAAATTGATGATTACAATGAAGCTAGTTGAATTTGTCATGGAAATAGCTCGTTTCTGATAAACAACATCTATAGAGAGAACCACGAATCATAAAATTCTATTTTTTCCCGCATTCTACAGTTTCCTTACACGAATTGGAGATGACAATGAAATGATTACTTAGAAGCTAGTTTTCTGAATTTTTCATGGAAGTAGGTCGTTTCTGATCAACAACATATATAGAGGAAACCATGAATCATTAAATTCTATTTTTATCCCGTAATCTACAATTTCTTTGCAAAAATTAGAGATTACAATGAAATGTTCACTTAGAAGCTAGTTGAATTTGTCATTGAAATAGGTCGTTTCTGATTAACAACATTTATAGAGAACACCACGAATCATAAAATTCTATTTTCTTTCCCGTATTCTACAGTTTCTTGGCAAAAATTGGAGATTACAATGAAATGCTTACTTAGAAGCTAGTTTTCTGAATTCTTCATGGAAATAGGTCGTTTCTGATCAACAACATCTATAGACAAAACCATGAATCATAAAATTCTATTTTTTCCCCGTATTCTACAGTTTGTTTGCAAAAAATTGGAGATTACAATGAAATATTCACTTAGAAGCTAGTTTTCTGAATTTGTCATGGAAATAGGTCGTTTCTCATCGACAACATCTATAGAGAAAACCACGAATCATAAAATTCTATTTTTTCCTGTATTCTACAGTTTCTATGCAAAAAACTTGGAGATTACAATGAAACTTGGGGAATCCAATGAAATTGGAGATTACAATGAAATGCCAAGAAACTGTGTACAGAGTCTTGGCAAAAATTGGAGAATGCAATGAAATGTTTACTTAGAAGCTAGTTTTCTGAATTTGTCATGCGAATAGGATGTTTCTAATCAACTACATCTATAGAGAAAACCACGAATCATAAAATTCTATTTTTTTCCCCGTATTCTACTGTTTGTTTGCAAAAAATTGGAGATTACAATGAAATATTCACTTAGAAGCTAGTTTTCTGAATTCTTCATGGAAATAGGTCATTTCTGATCAACAAAATCTATAGACAAAACCATGAATCATAAAATTCTATTTTTCCTGTATTCTACAGTTTCTTTGCAAAAATTGGAGATTACAATGAAATGTTTTCTTAGAAGCTATTTGAATTTGTCATGGAAATAGCTCGTTTCTGATCAACAACATCTATAGAGAAAACCACGAATCATAAAATTCTATTTTTTCCCGTGTTCTACAGTTTATTTGCAAAAATTTGAGATTACGATGAAATGTTCACTTAGAAGCTAGGTGAATTTGTCATGGAAATAGGTCGTTTGTGATCAAAAACATCTATAGAGAAAACCACGAATCATAAAATTCTATTTTTTTCCCGTATTCTACAGTTTCTTTGCAAAAATTTGAGATTACATGAAATGTTAACTTAGAAGCTAGTTTTCTAAATTTGTCATGGAAATAGGTCGTTTCTCATCAACAACATTTATAGAGAAACCCACGAATCATAAATTCTTATTTTTTTCCCCGTATTCTACAGTTTCTATGCAAAAATTGGAGATTACAAGGAAATGTTCACTTAGAAGCTCATAAATTTAAATCTTCTGAGAGGGAGTAGTCAATCTGGACTTGGCCCAGTTAAAGATAGGAATGGGGCCATAATAAGCGATAAGGAAAGAATTAAAGAGAGATGGGCAGAACATTTTGAGAATTCACTAAACCGAAATAGAGCTGCAGGAAAAGATAAAGAGGAAAATGAAAAAGTTTGTGATATCTTGAATGTGAAGGAAGATTTGTTTTGCGAGGAGGAATTAGCGACTTTACTAAAAGGATTAAAAAATAATAAGGCTTTAGGTGCTGATAGGATGGTAAATGAGTTTCTTAAATATGGTGGCTCGGAGGTTAGAAATAAGTTACTGAAGATTATGAATATGGTTTCTTAAAAAGGGGAAGTAGCTAACGATCTTAGGAAAATCTTAATTAAGCCGCTTTATAAGAAAGGTGATAAAAGTAAGTGTGGTAATTATCAAGGCATTAGTCTGGCCTCTTTAGGTAGCAAATTACTTAGTAATATGACGCTTTTTAGACTTAGAGATTCCGTAGACAAAGTCTTAAGAGAAGAACAGTTTTCTGAATTTTTCATGGAAATAGGTCGTTTCTGATAAACAACATCTATAGACAAAACCATGAATCATAAAATTCTATTTTTCCCGTATTTTACAGTTTCTTTGCGAAAATTGGAGATTACAATGAAATGTTAACTTAGAAGCTAGTTTTCTGAATTTGTCATGGAGATAGGTCGTTTCTCATCAACAACATCTATAGAGAAAACCACGAATCATAAAATTCTATTTTTTTTCTCGTATTCTACAGTTTCTATGCAAAAACTTGGAGATTACAATGAAATGTTCACTTACAAGCTAGTTTTCTGAATTTGTCATGGAAATAGGATGTTTCTGATCAACAACATCTATACAGAAAATCACGAATCATAAAATTCTATTTTTTTTCCGTATTCTACAGTTTCTTTGCAAAAAATTGGAGATAACAATGAAATATTCTCTTAGATGCTAGTTTTCTGAATTTTTCATGGAAATAGGTCATTTCTGATCAACAACATTTATAGACAAAACCATGAATCATAAAATTCAATTTTTCCCGTGTTCTACAGTTTCTTTGCAAAAATTGAAGATTACAATGAAATGTTTACTTAGAAGCTAGTTGAATTTGTCATGGAAATAGCTCGTTTCTGATCAACAACATCTATAGAGAAAACCACGAATCATAAAATTCGATTTTTTTCCCGTATTCTACAGTTTATTTGCAAGAATTTGAGATTACGATGAAATGTTCACTTAGAAGCTAGGTGAATTTGCCATGGAAATAGGTCGTTTCTGATCAAAAACATCTATAGAGAAAACCACAAATCATAAAATTCTATTTTTTTCCCGTATTCTACAGTTTATTTGCAAAAATTTGAGATTACGATGAAATGTTCACTTAGAAGCTAGGTGAATTTGTCATGGAAATAGGTCGTTTGTGATCAAAAACATCTATAGAGAAAACCACGAATCATAAAATTCTATTTTTTTCCCGTATTCTACAGTTTATTTGCAAAAATTTGAGATTACGATGAAATGTTCACTTAGAAGCTAGGTGAATTTGTCATAGAAATAGGTCGTTTGTGATCAAAAACATCTATAGAGAAAACCACGAATCATAAAATTCTATTTTTTTCCCGTATTCTACAGTTTATTTGCAAAAATTTGAGATTACGATGAAATGTTAACTTAGAAACTAGGTGAATTTGTCATAGAAATAGGTCGTTTGTGATCAAAAACATCTATAGAGAAAAACACGAATCATAAAATTCTATTTTTTTCCCGTATTCTACAGTTTATTTGCAAAAATTTGAGATTAAGATGAAATGTTCACTTAGAAACTAGGTGAATTTGTCATGGAAATAGGTCGTTTCTGATCAAAAACATCTATAGAGAAAACCACGAATCATAAAATTCTATTTTTTTCCCGTATTCTACAGTTTATTTGCAAAAATTTGAGATTACGATGAAATGTTTACTTAGAAGCTAGGTGAATTTGTCACGGAAATAGGTCGTTTCTGATCAAAAACATCTATAGAGAAAACCACGAATCATAAAATTCTATTTTTTTCCCGTATTCTACAGTTTATTTGCAAAAAATTTGAGATTACGATGAAATGTTCACTTAGAAGCTAGGTGAATTTGTCATAGAAATAGGTCGTTTCTGATCAAAAACATCTATAGAGAAAACCACGAATCATAAAATTCTATTTTTTTCCCGTATTCTACAGTTTATTTGCAAAAATTTGAGATTACGATGAAATGTTCACTTAGAATCTAGGTGAATTTGTCATGGAAATAGGTCGTTTCTGATCAAAAACATCTATAGAGAAAACCACGAATCATAAAATTCTATTTTTTTCCCGTATTCTACAGTTTATTTGCAAAAATTTGAGATTACGATGAAATGTTCACTTAGAAACTAGGTGAATTTGTCATGGAAATAGGTCGTTTCTGATCAAAAACATCTATAGAGAAAACCACGAATCATAAAATTCTATTTTTTTCCCGTATTCTACAGTTTCTTTGCAAAAATTTGAGATTACAATGAAATGTTAACTTAGAAGCTAGTTTTCTAAATTTGTCATGGAAATAGGTCGTTTCTCATCAACAACATTTATAGAGAAACCCACGAATCATAAATTCTTATTTTTTCCCCGTATTCTACAGTTTCTATGCAAAAATTGGAGATTACAAGGAAATGTTCACTTAGAAGCTCTTAAATTTAAATCATCTGAGAGGGAGTAGTCAATCTGGACTTGGCCCAGTTAAAGATAGGAATGGGGCTATAATAAGCGATAAGAAAAGAATTAAAGAGAGATGGGCAGAACATTTTGAGAATTCACTAAACCGAGATAGAGCTGCAGGAAAAGATAAAGAGGAAAATGAAAAAGTTTGTGATATCTTGAATGTGAAGGAAGATTTGTTTTGCGAGGAGAAATTAGCGACATTGCTAAAAGGATTAAAAAATAATAAGGCTTCAGGTGCTGATAGGACGGTAAATGAGTTTCTTAAATATGGTGGCTCGGAGGTTAGAAATAAGTTACTGAAGATTATGAATATGGTTTTTGAAAAAGGGGAAGTATCTAACGATTTTAGGAAAACATTAATTAAGCCACTTTATAAGAAAGGTGATAAAAGTAAGTGTGGTAATTATCAAGGCATTAGTCTGGTCTCTGTAGGTAGCAAATTACTTAGTAATATGATACTTTTTAGACTTAGAGATTCCGTAGACAAAGTCTTAAGAGAAGAACAGTTTTCTGAATTTTTCATGGAAATAGGTCGTTTCTGATCAACAACATCTAAAGAGAAAACCATGAATCATAAAATTCTATTTTTTCAGATAAAACTAGGCTTCGGTATGGTATATAAAACATTTCAATTACGAGGGTAAGTATAAAACCTCCTATTCACTAGATATGACTCTTCAAATACAAAAAGTGCATAAAACCTAGAGTTCACAGTTAAAAAAATTATTTGTCGAGTTTTCACGTAAATGGCTCATTTTTTTTATCCAAAGCGATCAAATCATAAAATTCTATTTGTTCCCGAACTCTACAGTTTCTTTGCAAATATTGGAGATTACAATGAAATGTTTACTTACAAGCTAGTTTTCTGACTTTCTCTTCGAAATAGGTCGTTTTTGATCAACAACATCTATAGAGAAAACCCTGAATCATAACATTCTATTTTTTTCCCGTAATCTATAGTCTTTTTTCCAAAATTAAAGATTACAATGAAATGTTTACTTAGAAGTTAGTTGAATTCTTCATGGAAATAGATCGTTTTTGATCAACAACATCTATAGAGAAAACCACGAATCATAAAAGTCAAGTTTTTTCCCGTAATCTATAGTCTTTTTGCAAAAATTAAAGATTACAATGAAATGTTTACTTAGATGTTAGTTGGATTTGTCATGAAAATAGGTCGTTTCTGATCAACAACGTCTATAGAGAAAACCATGAATCATAAAATTATATTTTTTCAAATAAAACTAGGCTTCGGTATGGTATATAAAACATGTCAATTACGAGGGTAAGTATAAAACCTCCTATTCACTAGATATGACTCTTCAAATACAAAAAGTGCATAAAACCTAGAGTTCACAGCTAAAAAAAAAAATATTTGTTCAGTTTTCACGTAAATGGCTCTTTTTTTTATCCAAAGCGGTCGAATCATAAAATTCTATTTGTTCCCGAATTCTAAAGTTTCCTTGCAAAAAATTGGAGATTACAATGAAATTTTCAATTAGAAGCTAGTTTTTTAAACTTTTGATGGAAATAGGTCGTTTCTGATCAACAACATCTATAGAGAAAACCCTGAATCATAAAATTCTATTTTTTTCCCGTAATCTATAGTCTTTTTGTAAAAATTAAAGATTACAATGAAATGTTTACTTAGAAGTTAGTTGAATTTATTATGGAAATGGGTCGTTTCTGATTAACAACATCTATAGAGAAAACCACGAATCATAAAATTCTATTTTTTTCCCGTATTCTACAGTTTCTATGCAAAAAAATTGGAGATTACAATGAAATGTTCACTTAGAAGCTAGTTTTCTGAATTTGTCATGGAAATAGGATGTTTCTGATCAACAACATCTATAGAGAAAACCACGAACCATAAAATTCTATTTTTTCCCTGTATTCTACAGTTTGTTTGCAAAAAATTGGAGATTACAATGAAATATTCACTTAGAAGCTAGTTTTCTGAATTCTTGATGGAAATAGGTCGTTTCTGATCAAAAACATCTATAGACAAAACCATGAATCATAAAATTCTAATTTTTTTCCCCGTATTCAACAGTTTGTTTGCAAAAAATTGGAGATTACAATGAAATATTCACTTAGAAGCTAGTTTCCTGAATTCTTTATGGAAATAGGTCGTTTATGATCAACAACATCTATAGACAAAACCACGAATCATAAAATTCTATTTTCACCGTATTCTACAGTTTCTTTGCAAAAATTGGAGATTACAATGAAATATTAACTTAGAAGCTAGTTTTCTGAATTTGTCATGGAAATAGGTCGTTTCTCATCAATAACATCTATAGAGAAAACCACGAATCATAAAATTCTATTTTTTCCCGTAGTCTACAGTTTCTATGCAAAAAACTTGGAGATCAGAGGCAACGCTGTTGCGTTGCCTATAGTAAAGGCCATACGGCTCCAATGTTTTATTATTATTTATTTATTTTTTCCCCAGAGGCACTTCATATGGAAGGGGTCGTCGTAGAAGCTTCAAAGGGGGCTCATTCGATTAGAAATCGAGAGTTCTAGTGCCCTTTTTAATAGTCGAAAATGATTGGATAATAGTCGAAATTAATTTGAGTGCAACTAGCCCCCCCCCCCCCTCACGCCCTTCAGTCCCCCAAACACATCCAATCAAAATTTTGAGATAGCCATTTTATTCTGCGTAGTTTATTTACAGATAGAAAATATATTTTTGAGGAGGATACCCCCCCAAAACCCTCAAGACAAGGGTTTTAAGTTATCCCCAGGGGGCATATAAGGTTTTTAGAGAAGGCGTTGCCGTAAAAACTTCCATACAGGCTCTTTCGATTCTAAATTAAGGAGCTAATGCCCTTTTTAATAGTCGAAAGTGATCGGAGTGTATCTAGCCCCCATCCCCCCACGCCCATCATTTCCCCAAACACATCCAATCAAAATTTCAGATAGCCATTTTGTTCAGCGTAGTTGATTTCCAGATTGAAAATATGTTTTTGAGGTGGACACTCCCCCACAACCCTTAGGGCAAGGGTTTTAAGTTATGCCCTGGGGGCATATATGGTTTTTAAAGAAGCCATTGTCGTAGAAACTTCTAAACAGGCTCATTCGATTGGAAATTGAAGGGCTATTGATCTTTTTAATATTCCAAAATTATTGGAGGGCAACTAGCCCGCCCCCACCCCCCTCATTACCCCAAACACACCCAAACAAAATTTTGAGATAGCCATTTTTTTCAGCGTAGTTGATTTCTAGATTTAAAATATATTTTAGAGGAGGATAATCCCCTACAACCCTCTGAGCAAGGGTTTTAAGTTATGCCCTGGGGGCGTATAAGGTTTTATAGAAGGTGTTGTCGTAGAAACTTCAAAACAGGCTCATTCGATTGGAAATTAAAGGGATAGTGCCCTTTTTAGTAGTCGAAAGAGATTGGAGGACAGCTAGCCCCCCCCCCCCCACCTCCCTACGCCCATCATTTCCCCAAACACATCCAATCAAACTTTTGAAATAGCCATTTTGTTCAGTGTAGCTGATTTCCAGATAGAAAATATGTTTTTGAGGAGGACACTCCCCCAGAACCTTCAGGGCAAGGGTTCTAAGATATGCCCTGGGGTTATATAAGGTTTTTACAGAAGGCGTTGTCGTAGAACCTTCAAAAAAGGTTCATTCAATTGGAAATTCAAACGTATAGTGCCCTTTTTAATGGTCAAAAGCTATTGGAGGGCAGCTAGCCCCCCCCCCTACGCCCATCAGTTCCTCAAACACCTCGAATCAAACTTTGGAGATAGCCATTTTGTTCAGTGTAGCTGATTTACAGATAGAAAATATTTTTTTGAGGAGTAAACTCCCCCACAACCTTCGGCGCGAGGGTTATGTTATGACTTGTGGGCATATAAGGTTATTATGGAAAGCATTATCGTAAAAACTTCAAAACAGGCACATTCAATTGGAAATTCAAAGGGCTAGTGCCCTTTTTAATAGTCGAAACTGATTATAGGGCAACTAGCCCCCCCCCCCCACGCCCATCATTCCCCCAAACACATCCAATCAAAATTTTGAGATAGCCATTTTGTTCAGCGTAGTTGATTTCCAGATAGAAAATATGTTTTTGAGGAGGATAATCCCCCACAACCCTCAAAGTAAGGGTTTTACTTTATGCCCTGGGGGCATATAAGGTTTTTATAGAAGGCGGTGTCGTAGAAACTTCAAAAAAGGCTCATTGGATTAGAAATTCCGAGGACTAGCGCCCTTTGTAATAGTCGAAAGTGATATGAGGGCAACTAGCCCCCCTCTCACACCCACCTTTTCCCCAAACACATCCAGTCACAATTTTAAGACAGTCATTTTTTAACCGTAATTTTAAGTTCGGGAAATTAGTTCTTTGAGGATTACAACTCCCACAAAGCCCTCAGGGCAAGGGTTGTAATTTAAGGATTCTCCGAATCCTCCATATTATTTCTTATGGAAAGATGCTCGTATAAACTTTAGCGAGGGGTCGTTTGATTGGAAATTGAAAGTTCTTGTTCCCCTTTTAAGATTTAAAAAAAGTTGAAGGCCAACTAACCCATCTGCCTTCTCCGCGCCCTCAATACATCGGATAAAAATTTTGAGATCGACATTTTTCTAACATACTTCAAAGTTCTTATACCAATAACTCTGGAGTTGATACAGCCCCCAAGAGCCCAGGGGTAGGTGTTTTAAGTTATGCCCTGGGGTATAACTTATTAAGGGGGGTTTATAACTTATGGGAAGGGATTTTGTATGGGAAGAACACATAGGAAATCTATTATAATTATCCAATTATAAGGTTAAAATACATACTCTGTGATGGATGCAAAATTGCTTTGGCACACAAATTCCTATTAAGGTCAATTCCAAACAGTCGTGATCCCTTTGCGTCAGTAGGTGAAATGGTCTAAACCCCCTTATTGGAGCTATTTTTTCAATCTATTCATTGTTGTCAATCGCTGTCCACAAGTTATGCAAGCTGTCTATTGTTCATATATAAGGTTTTTATCAAAGAGGTAATCGTATAGACTTTTATAAAAGCCTCATTGGATTTAAAGTGAAAGTTCTAGATCTGCTTTTTAAATTCAAGAATAATCGGACAGTACGCACCCCCCCCCCCATGCCCAAAAAAACTTGAAACTTTTTACAATCAAAAACGAACAAAAATTAATTAAAAAAAAACTTTCCAAAAAATAAGTTTTTCAAAGAAAAGTAAAGGCCATTTTAAACTTAACCTCAGAAGATACAAATACCTGTTAAAAATAAAACTCAAAACAACCAGAAATTACTATTAATGAATAAATGAAACACAAGACGAATAGAAATTAAATAAACAATCATAACTAAAAACATACAACAATTAATAATATAAATGAATAAATAGATCTTAAAGCGAGTAATGCTTAAATTTTATATGAAAATCTAGCTTAAAACGAAACGAAATATTTTGCTATTAAAGTATAAATGAAACTTAAACCGAACAGAAATTAAATAAACAATCAATGCAAACAAAATATACAATATATATTAATGTAGATGAATAAATAAGTTTTAAAACGAGTGAAACTTAAATTGAATATGCAAATCCAGTTTGAATCGAATAAAAATAACTACAAACAAGAGTTTGGGTATCATTTCACTGCAGAAGCCTAAAACCTACTGCGTCATTGGCGCTTTACTGAAAACGAATTATATTACAAATGTTTCCTTTTGTACTTAATATTGAAAATAAATATTAAAATTACAGTAAAATTTTGAACTGACGAGCTTTTAGCAATTGATATCATTATGCATCAAATATTCAGTTTAATTTATTAGTTCTTTTCAAGATCTGTCAAGACAAATATAGTTTCACTACAAGCAAAATTTGGATACTGCCCCCTTCTTTAACTGTAAAAACCTAAAGCCTTCTGCGTCGTTGGTGCTTCACTGAAAACGAATTACTCGTATATTACAAATTTATTATTTTCCAGTTCTTACAGCATTGAAAATGAAAATAAAAATTACAGTGAAAAAAAAACTTGAACTGATTGATCTTTCAACAATTAATGTCATTATATATCTAATATTCAATTTGATTTTGTTTATACTTTCCAAGACTGTTCAAGACTCATAAAGTTTTGCCATTTTTTTTTAACTGTGCCATTTTTTTAACTAATCGTGTTTGTGGAACCTCAAACTTTGTGGAACATGTATTTTCTTGCATGAAACACCAAAATATAATAAAATGTCAAGTTTCGGAGCGTTCCACCACTCGCAAGTAAGTTCCATTGGTATTTTTGATTCCGTATGGTCAACTTAGGGGGTTGAGGGTAGGATAATTCTCGTAGCAGCCCCATTCCGTCGTGGTATGGTTCACATTTTCAACACCTGGCGTCCGGACTATCATATAATCTACCAAGCATACAACAACCCCAAATCAGTATCAATAAATAAATGAAACCAAAAAGGAACAAAAATTAAAATAGATGTTAGATTAACGAGAATAACTTATTGTGAGTAAGGTTCAAAACCCATATTCTTTCCAAAAGCCAGAATATAATTTGTACTTTATTGAAAAAAAATTAAAATGAGTTTACTGAAAAAAAGATATGCAGTGTCAATTTAATATATATATGCTTATATTTATTCCCTAAAATCTTAATAAATTTTTGATTTCTTAAAGTCACAAAAGTGAAAATATTTCAAAGAATTGTTTTCAGTAAAGCGCCAATGACGCAGTTGGTTTTAGGCTTCTGCAGTGAGACGATACCCAAACTCTTGTTTGTAGTTATTTTTATTCGATTCAAACTAGATTTGCATATTCAATTTAAGTTTCACTCGTTTTAAGATTTATTTATTCATTTAAATTAATATATATTGTATGTTTTGTTCGCATTGATTGTTTATTTAATATCTGTTCGTTTTAAGTTTCATTTATACTTCAATAGCAAAATATTTCTCTTCGTTCTAAGCTAGATTTTAATATTCAATCTAAGAATTACTCTCTTTACGATCTATTTATTCATTTATATTATTACTTGTTGTATGTTTTTGCTATGATTGTTTATTTAATTTCTGTTTGTTATGGGATTCATTTATTCTTTAATAGTAATTTCTGGTCGTTTTGCGTTTGAATTTTAACAGGTATTTATATCTCCTGAGCTTAAGTTTAAAATGGCCTTTCCTTTTCTTTGAAAAACTTATTTTTGGGAAAGTTTTTTTTAATTAATTACAATGAAATGTTCACTTAGAAGCTAGTTTTCTGAATTTGTCATGCAAATAGGATGTTTCTGATCAACAACATCTATAGAGAAAACCACGAATCATAAAATTATATTTTTCCCCCGTATTCTACAGTTTGTTTGCAAAAAATTGGAGATTACAATGAAATATTCACTTAGAAGCTAGTTTTCTGAATTCTTCATGAAAATAGGTCGTTTCTGATCAACAACATCTATAGACAAAACCATGAATCATAAAATTCTATTTTTCCCGTATTCTACAGTTTCTTTGCAAAAATTGGAGATTACAATGAAATGTTTTCTTAGAAGCTATTTGAATTTGTCATGGAAATAGCTCGTTTCTGATCAACAACATCTATAGAGAAAACCACGAATCATAAAATTCTATTTTTTTTCCCGTATTCTACAGTTTCTTTGCAAAAATTTGAGATTACGATGAAATGTTCACTTAGAAGCTAGGTAAATTTGTCATGGAAATAGGTCGTTTCTGATCAAAAACATCTATAGAGAAAACCACGAATCATAAAATTCTATTTTTTTCCCGTATTCTACAGTTTCTTTGCAAAAATTTGAGATTACAATGAAATGTTAACTTAGAAGCTAGTTTTCTGAATTTGTCATGGAAATAGGTCGTTTCTCATCAACAACATCTATAGAGAAAACCACGAATCATAAATTCTAATTTTTTCCCCGTATTCTACAGTTTCTATGCAAAAATTGGATATTACAAGGAAATGTTCACTTAGAAGCTCATAAATTTAAAGCATCTGAGAGGGAGTAGTCAGTCTGGACTTGGCCCAGTTAAAGATAGGAATGGGGCCATAATAAGCGATAAGGAAAGAATTGAAAAGAGATGAGCAGAACATTTTGAGAATTTGCTAAACCGATATAGAGCTGCAGGAAAAGATAAAGAGGAAAATGAAAAAGTTTGTGATATCTTGAATGTGAAGGAAGATTTGTTTTGCGAGGAGGAATTAGCGACATTACTAAAGGGATTAAAAAATAATAAGGCTACAGGTGCTGATAGGATGGTAAATGAGTTTCTTAAATGTGGTGGCTCGGAGGTTAGAAATAAGTTACTGAAGATTATTAATATAGTTTTTGAAAAAGGGGAAGTACCTAACGATCTTAGGAACACCTTAATTAAGCCGCTTTATAAGAAAGGTGATAAAAGTAAGTGTGGTAATTATCAAGGCATTAGTGTGGTCTCTGTAGGTAGCAAATTACTTAGTAATATGATACTTTTTAGACTGACAGATTCCCTAGACAAAGTCTTAAGAGAAGAACAGTGCGGTTTAGAAAATATAGAGGATGTGTCGACCAAATTTTCTCTCTTAGGTTAATAATTGAGAAGTGCCTGAGTTGTCAAACACCTTTGTTCCTCAGTTTTATAGATTATGAGCAAGCTTTCGATTCTGTTGATAGAACAGCTTTAGCAAAGGTCTTATCCTTCTATGGTATACCAGACAAATACATTAAAGTAATTTGTGCTATCTACGAGAATAACACTGCTGCAGCTAAGGCAGGAAATGAGGCTAGCAGCTGGTTTTGTATTAAATCAGGGGTTAAGCAGAATTGTGTTCTATCCCCATTTATATGGATTATCTTGATGGATTTTGTCTTGAGGAGCACAGGAAAGGTAATGGGAGACCACGGAATCAAATGGGGAGGAAAAAGTCTCCTGGACTTGGATTATGCTGATGATTTAAGCATCATAAAAGATAGTGTGAGCAAAATGAATGAACTTTTAGAGGTTATGCGAGTTAAGGGTGCTAGAATAGGTTTGAAAATTAAGGTTAAGAAGACTAAGTAATTAACGCTAAAAATAAGTGAGGATGAAAAGGTGACTTTGGGTAATGAAAAGATTGATCAAGTGGGGAGCTTCACTTTCCTTGGTAGTATTGTTGGTGGAGATGGTGGGAGCAGTGAAGGTGTTAAAAGTAGAATAGCCAAGGCTTCAGGGTGTTTTTTCACAGTTAAAAAAAAAAGTTTGGAAGACAATGAAGATAAGTCTGCAAACGAAGATTGGAATATTAGAAGCTACAGTGATGACAGTAGTCAAGTATGGTTCTGAAGCATGGGCGTTCCGAAAAACAGATGAAGAATTGCTGGTTGTTTTTCCAGAGAAACTGCCTACGGATTGCTCTGGGTACCGGGCTGACTGACCTTATTTCAAACGACATACTGTACGAAAAATGTGGTTCGGTGCCGCTTTCGATGGCCACAATGAAAGAAAGGTTGAGGTGGCTAGGCCACGTTGTGCGGATGAAGGATGACAGATTTACGAAGATTGTGTTTTTTGGCCAACCGTCTAGGGCTAAACGCAAAGCATGTCGTCCTCGTCTGGGTTGGTAAGACGTCATAAAGAAAGATTTAAAGGAGATGGGAACTTTTTGAGAGGGTGTAAAGAGGGAGCCTTTGAATAGATTGGGAAGGAGGAGGAGCGTGATTAGCTGTGTTGGCCTCAGGTGGCTTAGTTCTGTGGTGAGTTGTTAGTAGCAGTAGTAGCAGTAAAAGAAGAAGAAAAAAGTTAGCGTCAAGAAATATTATGGAAATTACGACTAAATCAATCTAGTTAATTACTGATCTTAATTGATTTTGGAAGAATACATAACAATTTAGCAAATAACCTGAAGACATTAATCAATTTATCTGGTGTTATTTATGCTGTTTAAAAATGAGAGAAAAGCAAACTACTGTTATCACATGGCTGTGGCTCACTTCTTAAGGGCTACTCAATTTACCGAATGACTTGAAGTTTTTTAAATTTGTCATTGCACATTTTTTTTATTAGTATGCAGTCGTGTCGCAAATGAAACTACACAATGTAAATCCAAATGATGGGCTCATCACTTGTACACCAAGAAAAGGGGAGCATATAATTAGAACCGAAGATATTTTACGAGTTCTTCAAGAAGAAGGGGATTCTGTAGCACTGGTAATGCTTTCAGGAGTCCAGTATTACACAGGTAATTGCTATATGTTTCTATTTTACCCTAACTTTATGGTAAAGAAAATTTTTTATCACATATGCTAAACCATGTTTGTCGGCTTACTGAAGGCCAATGGTGGTTGTCACAGAAAGATGTTATAGCAAACTATGAAGCTGTTTAGTGATAAATCTTTTTCTTTCGGCAGCACCATTTCAAAAGTGTTTAAGGACAGATTTAACGATATGATAACGTTAAATTAGGAAATATACAGTTTTAGGTGATACACTAAAAAACTGAAAAACATCATAAAATTACGACATGGAAGTTCCGATTTTTATTTTACCCCCCAATCATTATACAATTTATTACTCCCCAATATTTATATATATATATATATATATATATATATATATATATATATATATATATATATATATATATATATATATATATATATATATATATATATATATATATATATATATATATATATATATATATATATATATATATATATATATATATATATATATATATATATATATATATATATATATATATATATATATATATATATATATATATATATATTTATTTTTATTTATTTATTTATTACCCATCAAAAAAAGGTACAAAAGACAGAGCATCACTAAAAAAGAAAAAAAACACACAAAAACCAAATTCCAAGACGATACACAGAATCAAACAAATTACAAAGATGAGGCACAAAACCTTTGTTATACACTGAACAGCAGGTACGTAGAGAATTTTACTTTTTAAACTTTCGATACTGAAGGAACAAAAGCAATGTTATTGATAACTTCAAATTAACAGACCCAACCTACAGCAAATTAATTGATAACTCCAAGTCAAAGTCAACGGACTCAATTAACTAGATTGAATGTGACAAGAGATGGTAAAAAGACTAAATATGACAAGAGACGTGCAAATAAAATTAAATGGATAGCGATTTACAGCCTTAGCAAACGGTACCAATGTTGGTAAGAGATTTTCTTGTTGTACAGTTTAATTTTTTCAGCTATAGCTTCTGTCGGGTCCACAATTTTTAAAGTTTTAACAATGTGAAAATGTTTTGTCTACGGTGGGAGCCGAAGCAAGGACTTTATATACTTAAAAAATATGAATCTGAGCTTCCTTTTCTCTGGCTCGGGAAAAATTATCCGAAACGGGCTTAAATACATGAAATGGGGACGGGATACTGCTTTATAAAGCCGAGACAAAATTAAACAGTTGAAATAGATTTTAGATGAGACTACTCTACTATAAGCAAAATCCAGGCGTTTACTGAGATGATCATCAAGAAGGGAGTGTTTGGTCTTTAGATCCTTTCCAATTGGTAAACCAAGGTAAATAATTTTCGAGACAGGTGCTACAGATAGTTTTCCCAGCCTCATAAACGCGACCCCTTTCAGGTACCAGTTGAACAGAAGAATCTCTGACTTCTGGGGACTAAATTAGAGACCAATGTTACCTGACTTGGATTGTAGTGTGGAGAAGGTGGTCTCTGTACCTTCAACTGAGCGGCTAGTGCTCCAAATGTCATCGACTATGATTGGAACGTTTACGCCCAGAACTCCGTATGATGTCTCAATTGTAGGTTTTGTCTCAATTACATAGGGATTAAAGGCACCAAGAAATATGGCTGATCCTCTTCAAGCCTTTGTTTTTACGGGGACTGCAAAATAATCTTAGTAAGACAACATTATGTCATGCATACATTCAGTGACGCTTTGACTAAGATTATGGAGTCGGAGTTTAGCCTGTAGACGGTGATATATGTCTTGTATAAGTCGTCGGTAGCCTTTTTGTACGCGCCTCTTTTGCAAACATAGACTGAGTGCACTGTGAACAGGTAATTCATATACAAGACGGATGTCATGTAGACCTATACCTACTAATTCATTCGATTCATGATCGTCAATAAAAACTAAAGCCGAAGACAGAAATGGCTTGGCCATAATCAAGACCCCTCTGGAACCCAAACTGGGAAGGGGAGTCCAGCATTTTTCCTGGAATTCATCAATGAAAAAACGTTCGAAGACTTTGAAAAACGTTGGTGCTACTGTGATCGGTCTAAACGAAGCGCATTCTGAAGTAATTTTTCCTTTCTCCGGGACAGCCATAAGCAACCCAGTACTGGATGCCCATGGTACAATTCCAGCGGTGCAGATCTTCTGAAAAAGAAGATTTAGGTGTTCAAAGAAAGTCCGGCTCCAATGGCGAAGGTGAAAAGCGGCTACACGGTCAGTACCAGCCGATTTCTTCTTTTTTAACTATCAGGTTGCAGACGTAACCTATAATTGGGTAATTATGAAATCTCTATCAAGAATTAATGAGAGGAGGAATGAAAGGTTTTCATGAACAGAAATGTAAAGCATCCTGTTTTGAGGTGGAAAACACATCAGGGTAATAGTTTATCCATGCTAAACATGGGATATCTGACTTGAGATCTGTTGACTCTTTCTTATGAAACTTTTTCCATAGCAAATTAGGATTTTTAATGACTTATTCAGAAAGCTCTGATTTCAACTTCACACGGTGACGAGCAAGTTCCTTCCAAAACCTACGCTTCGTTGCAACTCTAATCTCTTTAACTACTCCTGAGTGTGGTCTACCACATTCTTTCCACTTCCTGTACCAGAAGCTAGCTCAGTCGCATGCTAATTGTGACAAAGGGCTAGAAGACTATCCTTTTTCTTAAGTTTTTTATCTGACAAGAGATTTGGATATTTCTTGGGATTCGGCAGACAGAAGAGCATGAGTCAGTTCAGCGTAGTAAATATAGAAACTTAGACATTAATTTCTTTCATCACGATGAGAGAATTTTTTAATTATGTCAAGCAGCAAGTGGATTTTTGACAAAACAACATCAGTAAATTCGTAAAACTTGTCTGTATGATTTTTATACCAAACTAGAGTCTTATGCAACCTTTGATTAAGAACTGGTAAATAATTTCTCGTAGATAACAGGAATAGCCTACGGATAATGTACTGAACTGGGAAATGATCCTAAGAAAACCCATTTAGAATAACAAAAACCCCCACAACTGGCAAAGAACTAGAAGCATCTGTGTGGTTGAGATTGGATGTAGAATCAGATTTATAGATATACGAAAAATTTTGGTGTTTCCGGTAAATATTAAAGCAGTTCTCTTGTATACTTAATAGAATATAACAACGACTGTTTTGGACACTGATATCCAAATCTGAATTATAGTTGAAGTCGCCCACTATTATACACTAATGGGAACCTCTCTCGGGTTCCTTAAGACAGTGGGTTAGTTTATGCCCACTTAAAGCGAAAACACTATCGGATTTGTCGTCATTTGAATCAGTTCGAATTTAAGAGTTCCTAACTAGCAGATAATCTAGATTAGGAACAGGACAAGTGTTTGTGATATCATGGACCTTGTATGTACGCTGACTGCTAATGAAGGCGACAATTCTACCAGACAGGCGGTCTATTAAAAATGAACGTTACCTAGGAAAGAATTGGGCAGATTAGGTTGACTACAGATATAGCATGCCTGGACCGGCCTCTGGAATGGAAAGTTTTTCCGGCTGCATTACATTGTGATTATTTAGAAGCGGCTCAACCCCAATAGGCCACATAGACAG